>NC_088224.1:51563975-51866975 GCF_036934945.1 Oncorhynchus masou masou | reverse complement strand
TTTAAATGGCAGACACATTTTTATTAATGTTTCAAAATTGGATAATCCCATATAAAACACACACACCACCATAGCTATCAAGGATAGTGGGAGTGAACTTCGATAGAAGCGGGAATAGGGTGGGGGGCCGGAACTGCAGCAACAACTATGAGCTAGTGTCTGGGGCGCCAGTGGTGTAGTAGCTGATCAGGGACGCCAGAGGGTGGCAGCCAATTGCAAAAATGCCGCCCCAAATTCAAGTGCCGCCGTAGGTGACTCCCTAATCTTGCCTAATGGTAGGGCCGGCCCTGATGGTAGCTCTCCAGGAACAGGGTTGGAGTTCCCTGGTCTAAGCGAATGAAACATAAAGGCAAAATAAACATGAGACACTGCTACTTCAAAAGCCTTGGCATGTATTCAGATCCTAAATACAGATCAAAGAAGGCCTGCCATTTGACTGGTATCATTTAAGACAGAGCATCCTAACCAGAGGTGTTTTTAATTCTCCTGGGGTTTTCTGTGGGTTGGATAGTGGAGAAAACCCAAAAGATTGCCACTTTCAAAGCTTTTTTGTTCGGGCGGAAAGTGGTCCAATTCATCTTTAAGTAAATGCTAAAAGATTAAAGGTATCTATCTATCAAGAGACTATGTACAGTAGGCACGGTGGAGATGGATCAAATTAATATTTGAAGCGCTTTAATACAGTTTGAGGGGATGTAAGTAATAATAGGGAGAAAAAGTGAAGTGCTGACAGATCCAAAGTCTCAGTGGAAATGATATATTGGTGATAAAATGTCCTTCCAGACTGTGAAACATTGAGACAGCCCTTACAAACATGCATTTGTTGTGGCAAACTTAGTGTTCCACAAAATGTTGATAGATATTTGCAAATGTTCATCACTAGTGGTGACTCTGCAGCAAACCTTAGACAACAACCATATTTATTGCCACTAGTGGCAAACAGTTTACCAGAAGTAATTTCTGGTGAACACATGATTTCCAAGACCAGTAACCGTTGACGACCAATCACAGGGATTAGAAAAACCTGTTGGAAAATGGAAGCTAGCTAGCCATCTAGCTAAGCTACCTACCAAAGTTGTCCAGTGGAGTGTCTCACTTATTAAACTTCCTAATAAACATTACAATTGTGTTAGCTAATTGATGCCTAGTTAGCAATTTCATGTTTTATGGGATAGAGTGAAACACATTTTGTTGATACCAGTTTCAATCTGTCAGCACCACTGATTGGCTAGCACTTAGCTAGCTAGCTAATGTTAGCTATCATATTTCTGCACAAATAATGTAATAGCTAGCTAGCTAACTAATGATTTGTCTAAACACTTATTTTTAGGTGAATACATTGCTGTATTTTATTACCAATATGCATGTCAATATGCTACTGTCACTGTTCAGTAGCATGTTAGCTAGCACAACAGCAACAATATGAGGTTACTTGACATCAAAGCAAGACTTAACTTTTGCAGATGAATACCCTTCCCCTACCAGTGGTGTTGGAAGAGGCTGTATTGAGAGGAGCTTGTATCAACACACTGGAAAGATGTTTTTGGTACACTCATTCATAACACTTTTTTGGGGTGATAAATGAGTCTTCAAGATTGACAAGGTAAGTAAATGCATTTGTTATTATCATAAATGTAGCCCATACATTGTCTTTGTAACAATTAGATTAGTAATGGCTTTAAACGAGTAGCTCATGATCATGTGTTGTCCTTCTCGCTTTCCAGAAACAATCAGTTAAAAAAGACAGATTGAGGACAGAGAAATGTGTGTCCACCAGGTCAAGACTTCTTGCATGCATGGCTTTGAGATGTACTGTAAATTCACAATAATTCCTTTTGGAAAAATAATAGGAATTGCCATATTAAGATTAACTCAAATTATGTTGTTTTTCTTCCACCCAAGCCTTACACACCTGAGTCAGGAAAGAGAGACAACTAATAGACAACTGTCTCTTGATGATGAAGTCCCCGGTCTAGATTGAATATCATAATTAGTTCATTAGTTTGAATCAATTGTGTTGAGGCTTGGCTGGAGAAAAATCTTGTGTAATGTGGCTCTAGGTGTAGAAGGTGAGTTTAATAAATAAACGATGCAGATGAACAAACATGAGAGGCGTGATAGAAAACAATACCACCTAATGACTAAATAAAGGGGAAGTAATCACCGAAGAAATGATGACCAGGTGGGTGTAATGATGGGGAGCAGGTGTGCGTAATAATAGTTGCCAGGGCCGATGGTTAGTAGACCAGTGATCTCGAGCACAAGAGGGATAGAGCAGGAGTAGGAGTAGGCATAGGAGTAGGCATAGGAGTAGGCAAAGGAGTAGGCGTAGGTGTAGGCAAAGGCGTGACAGTCCCAGTTTATGCTAGCTACATCATTTGTTTATATAGCATTTATACAAAGGCAGAAACATTGTTTCCTTGCTGAAACATATATAGAATGCCAGTATCAGCGAGAAGCATAGCAACATCAAGGCAACTTTGAAACAGGTGACCCTGTTTTTCCAAAGCCAAACCCACACATTATCTGCTGAGTCTACGTTAAGATGACAAACTAGAAAATGTTTTAAGTGATTGTTTTCAGTATCCTAATTTAGTTTTTGTTCCTCTTCCTTTGGTTGGAAAATATTGCTCAGTTATCACTAAGGTCAACATCCCCATAGTGTTTACATTTCTCCCATGTACATGTTGTAGTTAGATACAAATATTAAATAAACAATTTATTTGGGAAATATCCAGCCTTAGGTCTTTTCTTCATTAGCATGCTGATGACTTGAAATTGTATTGGATTTATTTTGATCTGTTAAGACATTGAATAGTATATTTAGTACATTTGTAATTTTTATATAAATGTTTATTTAGCTTTCTCTGTAAAAAGCAAGTTCATTTGAAGTTATATGTGATTTGGTTTATGTACACAAAACATGTCAACGTTGTTAACATACAGATTCCAAAAACCTGAAATAATTTGCATATTCATACTGAGTTCGCAGCACATTTGCAGCAAACAGTTTGCCAGAAGTTCACAAGTCGCACATTTGCCGTAACAGTTAGCAACAAAACTAATTTGCATGTGACAATATGAGCTTGCTGCAAATTTATGGCAAATTGGCCAAAGGTTTGCCAGAAGCCAATTTTTTTTCAGTAAGGGAGCTACAGAAACAAAGTTTAACCGTGTGTTTTTTTTTTGGCCCAACAGCTACAGACACCCAAAGGACCCAAAGGACCCCTGCACTCCTTTATTTATAGCTTACTCACCCATACTGTTGAAAAGTGTACTGTACAGCATGCTTTCAGCTCTACCCATGCTTAGTAAGCCAAGTACAGTATTACTAAATCTATCACAGCAAAAAAAGGGATTACACTTAGCCTGCCAGTGGCTCAAAGCATAGTGTGACGAAACATAAAGAAAGAGGACACAAAGGGTTGAAGATGTACAGGCCAAAAGTGTCAGGACTGGCTGAGTGAAGCACATTAAAGAAGTTAAACCTCCCTACATTGCAACTCTACGTGACAAAAGGGTGTGTGAGTACAGCACGAGTTATAGGCAAAGCAGTAATCTGAATGGTTGTTGGCATTGGGGGTTTAAAGGGACATTGCACTCCAAAATCGAAATGTGTCAAATTTTTCCAAACCTCCAAATCAGTCTAATGTCTATATGAGTCCACATGCCATCTCATTGGGATGTGTAGATCGATGGCTATATGCCTCATCCCCAATTGAATAGAACATATAAGCACCGAAACATTACATGGGGTTTACGTTTTCCATTCATTTTACACTGTGGCATAAAGCTGGATGTCAAAACAGACAGCCTGGGTCGTGAACACATCATGACATTAGACTACTTTGAGGTCTGAAAGCATCTGATTTTGGACTGTATTGTCACTTTCAATTCATCCCTCAGATTAAAGAAAACAAGCCATACACTTCTTTCATAGTGAGCAAATGGTTGAACAAACTTTGCATTTGAAAAAAGTTAGTGATGTTTGATTAGATGCAAGCAAATGTTCTTAATTAAAAACATTTTTTTTAAAGTAAGCTCCATTTGATTAGGTGTTAACATTTGGGCTGTTTGAAGAGATTAAATCAAACTTGTTTCCACACTTCTGCCAATACACCAAGACGTATGCATGTAATTACGTTGTTGGGGAAATTCAGCAATTACTGATAAGATAAAATTGACTGCCGTTTTTGTTGACAAATATCTACTGTTGGTTTATTCATGATTTTCGTGAAGGCACCATTCCCTGGCTAGCTGCGGGGCACATTTTAAAATATACACAACTGGTGCAGTGCAAATGTTATATTAAAAGAGACCTTGCAAAATTGTGTTCATGCATTTTGGACCATCTGCACAGAGAAACCACAGGCTCGAGGCTCAGTGACTCTCTGTAAACTGATTTAAAAAATATATATTCTCGGACTGAAAGTAAGGCTTTACATGATAGTATAACTATCCATTATAGTGCATGTAAATGTCCTCTATCCAAGTCATTTAAGAACCGTAGTGTACTCGTGCACAGTCAAGGTCTTTCCCATGAAAATAACATTGACCCTAGGGAGGAGGTGAAGTACAGGCTCCCCAGAGTATACTTTACCACCAGGCAGCAAGACAAACATGTCCTCTCTCTGTAAGGTTAGAGAAAACACAATGACAGAGAAGACCAGATTCCCAGTTTTCTCACGGACAAGTGGAACGATGAAGAATTCCGTGATACAAACTGCCAACCTACTAGTTTACTTTCCATTTATAAGGTTAACTTCTTAATTTCCAGGATGACTTGACGACAGCAGATCAGAAAAAAATGTATCCATATTAATAGTAACACAACGATATCAGCGACATGTAGATGCTGTGACAGCCCATTTTTTGGGCACACACAGGACACGTACAAAGCTACTAAGGAATGCCTATAGAGGTTGATGTATTTTTGGAGATGTTGGATATATTTGGGATTACAGGTCGACCCTCATCTCACTATTCCTAAAAGTGTGTGTGTGTGTGTGTGTAAAGGGAGAATTAAAGGAGGCTCTTTAAATGTGTTTTCACTGCATGATGTTGCAAAGATGATGGATTTTCATCAGGTGTTCAGTTCTTCATGGTTGCGCATGAAACCAGAAGTCTTTTCAGGCGTAAGAGTAAAATGCTCCCGTAAAAAGTTTTCAATGTGTTCTTTCTTTTTCTTTCTTTTCCAAAAACAGGTTTTTAGAAAACAGGTTTTTAGAAAAAAAAATATTTTTAGAAACAAACACAAAAAGGAAATATCACATTTACATAAGTATTCAGACCCTTTACTCAGTACTTTATCGAAGCACCTTAGGCAGTGATTACTGCCTCGAGACTTTTTGGGTATGATGCTACAAGTTTGGCACACCTTTAATTGCCGAGTTTCTCCCATTCTTCTCTGCAGATCCTCTCAAGCTCTGTCAGTTTGGATGAGGAGAGTCGCTGCACAGCTATTTTCAAGTCTCTCCAGAGATGTTCGATCAGGTTTCAAGTCCGGGCTCTGGCTGGACCACTTGAGGACGTTCAGAGACTTGTCCCAAAGCCACTCCTGTGTTGTCTTGGCTACGTACTGAGGGTCGTTGTCTTGTTGGAAGGTGAACCTTGGCCCCAGTCTGAGGTCCTAAGCACTCTGGAGCAGGTTTTCATCAAGGATCTCTTTACTTTGCTCCGTTCATCTTTCCCTTGATCCTCACTAGTCTCCAAGTCCCTGCCACTGAAAAACATCTTCACAGCAAGTTGCTGCCAACACCATGCTTCACCGTAGGGATGGTGCCAGGTTTCCTCCAGACATGAAGCTCTGCATTCAGGCCAAATAGTCCAATCATCAGACCAAAGAATCTTGTTTTGCATGGTCTGAGAGTCCTTTAGGTGCCTTTTGGCAAACTCCAAGTGGGCTGTCAAGTGCCTTTTACTGAGGAGGTGCTTCTGTCTGACCACTCTAACAAAAAGGCCTGATTGGTGGAGTGCTGTAGAGATGTTTGTCCTTCTGGAAGGTTCTCCCATCTCTACAGAGGAACATCAGGTTTTTGGTCACCTCCCCAACCAAGGCCCTTCTCCCCCTATTGCTCAGTTTGGCCGGGTGGCCAGCTCTAGGAAGAGTCTTGGTGGTTCCAAACTTCTTCCATTTAAGAATGATGGAGGCCCCTGTGTTCTTGAGAAACTTCAATGCTGCAGAAATTGTTCGGTACCCTTCCCCAGATCTTTGCCTCAACACAATCCTGTCTCATACAGTAGCTCTACGGATAATTCCTTCAACCTCATTTCTTGGTTTTTGCTCTGAAATGCACTGTCAACTGTGGGACCTTACATAGACAGGAGTGTGCCTTTCCAAATCATGTTCAATCAATAAAATGTACCACAGCTGGACTCCAATCAAGTTGTAGAAACACCTCAAGGATGATCAATGAAAACAAGATGCACCTGAGCTTAATTTAAAGTCTCACAGTAAAGGGTCTGAATGCTTATGTAAATAAGTAATTTCTGTTTTCATTTTTAACCTCTTGATACTACCCATCCCGGATCCGGGATCGTGAATACAGCCTCAGGCTCATTAGCATAACGCAACGTTAACGATTTCTGAAAATCGCAAATGAAATGAAAATAATATGCCTGCTCTCAAGCTTAGCCTTTTCTTAACAACACTGTCATCTCAGATTTTCAAAATATGCTTTTGAACCATAGCAAATCAAGCATTTGTGTAAGAGTATTGCAAGCTAGCTTAGCATTTTGCGTAGCATTTAGCACGCAACATTTTCACAAAAACCAGATAACCAAATAAATAAAATAATTTACCTTTGAAGAACTTCGGATGTTTTCAATGATTTTTCCTGAAAGAATCTTTGTGTAGGAGAAATCGCTCCGTTTTGTACATCACATTTGGCTACCGAAACGAACCGAAAATTCAGTCACCAAAACGTCAAACTTTTTCCGAATTAACTCCATAAAATCGACCGAAACATGGCAAACGTTGTTTAGAATCAATCCTCAAGGTGTTTTTTCACATATCTCTTCATTGATATGCCGTTCGTGGAAGCCTGCTTTCGTCTCAGAATCCCATGGAAAAATACCAGCAGCTGAAAATGACGCACCAATTTTGACGGAGGACACCGGGCGGACACCTGGAAAATGTAGTCTCTTATGGTCAATCTGTCGCATTCACAGCCATATAAGGAGACAATGGAAAACAGAGCCTCAAAAATCCTGCTCATTTCCTGGTTGCCGTTTCATCTTGGTTTTGCCTGTAGCTCCTGTTCTGGGGCACTCACAGACAATATCTTTGCAGTTCTGGAAAATTCAGAGTGTTTTCTTTCCAATGCTATCAATTATATGCATAGTCGAGCATCTTTTTGTGACAAAATATCTTGTTTAAAACGGGAACGTTTTTCATCCAAAAATGAAATAGCGCCCCCAGAGTTTCAAGAGGTTTTAATAAAATAGCAAACATTTCTAAAAACCTGTTTTCGCTTTGTCATTATGGGATATTGTGTGTAGACTGATGAGGAAAATGCTTTCATTAACCCAGAAAGAGACTCGGCTGTAATCACTCAGGGGTGTGAAAACTTACAGTACCAGTCAAACTTTTGGACACATACACATTCAAGGGTTTTTCTTTATTTTTTACTATTTTCTACATTGTAGAGTAGGTGAATGGATGACATCCGCATGTGTGGTTTCCACCGTAAAGCATGGAGGAAGAGGTGTGATGGTGTGGGGGGGCTTTGCTGGTGACACTCAGTGATTTATGTAGAATTCAAGGCACACTTAACCAGCATGTCTACCACAGGATTCCGCAGCGATACGTCATCCCATCTGGTTCGCGCTTAGTGGGACTATCATTTGTTTTTCATCAGGAAAATGACCCAACACACCTCCAGGCTGTGTAAGGGCAATTTGACCAAGAAAGAGAGTGATGGAGTGCTGCATCAGAAGACCTGGCCTCCACAATGAACCGACCTCAACCCAACTGAGATGGTTTATGATGAGTTGGACTGCAGAGTGAAGGAAAAGCAGCCACCAAGTGCTCAGCATATGTGAGAACTTCAAGACTTCCAGACTGTTAGAAAAGCATTCCAGGGGCCTCCCAGGTGGCATAGTGGTTAAGGGCGCTGTATTGCAGCGCCAGCTGTGCCATCAGAGACTCTGGGTTCGCACCCAGGCCCTGGCCGCAACCGGGAGGTCCATGGGGCGACACACAATTGGGCCTGACTGGAATGTATGTCCTTGTCTCATCACGCACCAGTGCGCTGTGTTAAGAAGCAGTGCGGCTTGGTTGGGTTGTGTATTGGAGGACACATGACTTTCAACCTTTGTCTCTCCCAAGCCCATACGGGAGTTGTAGTGATTGAGACAAGATAGTAGCTACCAAAACAATTGGATACCATGAAAAACAGGTAATAGAAAAAAATGAAGGGCATTCCAGGTGAAGCTGGTTGAGAGAATGCCAATCGTGTGCAAAGCTGTCATCAAGGCAGCTACTATGAAGAATCTAAAATATTTTGATTTGTTTAACACTTTTTTGGTTATGGGCTCCCGAGTGACGCAGCGGTCTAAGGCACTGTGTATCAGTGTTAGAGACGTCACTACAGACCCTGGTTCGATTCCAGGCTGAAACAAAACAGGTTGTGATTGTGAGTCCCATGGGGTGGAGCACAATTGGCCAAGTGTCGTCTGGGTTTGGCCAGGGTAGGCCGTCATTGTAAATAAGAATTCGTTCTTAACTGACTTGCCTAGTTAAATAAAGGTTTAATAATTTTTTGAATGTGTTATTTCATAGTTTTGATGTCTTCACTATTATTCTACAATGTAGAAAATAGTACAAATAAAGAAAAACCCTTGAATGAGTAGGTGTGTCTAAACCGTTGACTGGTACTGTATGTAAAATTGATATTTCTGTATTTTTTTCATAAAAATCGAAAAACATGTTTTCAAATGTTTATTATGTTTAAAAAAAAATCTATTTTCTAATTGAGACTGTAACGTAACAAAATGTGGAAAAAGGGAATGGGTCTGAATATTTTCCAAATGCACTGTATATGCTGTGCCTTCATAAAGTTTTCGTTTTATTAGGCAAGACAGTTAAGAACAAATTCTTATTTTCAATGACAGCCTAGGAACAGTGGGTTAACTGCCTGTTCAGGGGCAGAACAACAGATTTGTACCTTGTCAGCTCAGGGATTCAAACTTGCAACCTTTCAGTTACTAGGCCAACACTCTAACCACTAGGCTACCCTGCCGCCCCAGGTATTCATACACCTTCACTCACTCCACATTGGCCTCATGGTGAAATCCCTGAGTGGTTTTCTTCCACTCCATTAACTGAGTTAGGAAGGACACCTGTATTTTTGTGGTACCTGAGTGTATTGATACACCATCCAAAGTGTAATTAATAACGTCACCATGCTCAAAGGGATATTCAATGTCTGTTTTTTTTTACCCATCTACCAACAGGTGCCCTTCTTTGCGAGGCATTGGAAAACCTCCCTGGTCTTTGTGGTTGAATCTGTGTTTGAAATTGCTTGACTGATGGACCTTACAGATAATTGTAAACACTTGCAGTCAACTTGTGCAATAGGAGATAAAGCAGATTGCATTCTTCATATCACCTGTCACATTATGAAGCTTACCGGTAGTCAAAAGTCACATGTTTGTTTACAAGCATACAACGGTGAGAGACCGGAGCCTTGTTAGTCACTCAGTGTTGTGCAGCACCCGCCAGGTGATCTAGTTACGGTACGGAATTCACAGCTAAATGTTTGCCAGCTAGATATCTTATAACTATGAAGTTAACTGTCTAAAATGTGCTAAATGTTCTGCAGTGCTAAGTCAACAGCTAGTTATCTCACTAAGTGGTTAGTTTCTTATAAAATCAAGCTTCTCTTGGTAAAAGCAGAGAATCCCACCCTGGATCAAGAGCCTTGCTGTCTGATATTTGTTTTGTGTGTGCAAAAAACTGTGAGTAGCATTTTAGAAACATAATACACAGAGAAATACACTCACATAGACACAGACCTACACAGACACAGAATACACAGACAAATAGACACAGAGCACAAACAAAGATACGCACATACAGAGGCAAACAGAAAATGAGAGGGATCCCTGTATGTCCCTAGCTTGGGAACAGAAGCACACCAAGACCCACAGGGACACTTATTCCTTCAACATCTGGGCTGATCAAAGTAACAGGGAGGAACACGGGTTGGCCACTCCAATCCCCAAACCCCATAGCTAAGCATCCATTGGCTTAGAACCCCATCACTTCTACAAATAGTGCTATTAGACAACATATGGTTAGGTGGGTTTTTGAGATCAGAGATTAGTATTATCTCAGGAGCTGTCAATTCAGTGGGGGTATATCTGTCTCTGGTTGTTTGCCTTAGCATGTATGCATGACGTTTTGAAATCCAAAACGGTGCACTGATTGAAGTGTAATGTATCAGGGGGTGGTGTGTGTGTACTTACGTCTGTTTGTGTGCTTGCGTGTGTGATAGCGTGTGTGCACGTGTTTATGTGTGTATCTGAACCATTTGGATAATAAATGAAAAATGGAGTGTCTGAGTTTATTGGATGCAGTATAGCAATTGTTCAGGGCTTGTAAGAGCGATTCTTTTAAAAACCAATAAAGCACAAACAATA
Organism: Oncorhynchus masou masou; assembly: GCF_036934945.1. NCBI lineage: Eukaryota > Metazoa > Chordata > Actinopteri > Salmoniformes > Salmonidae > Oncorhynchus > Oncorhynchus masou. The sequence goes on along the minus strand of NC_088224.1, from coordinate 51,856,331 downwards.
TTCAAAGAGAGAGAGAGCGAGAGAGAGAAAGATATCAAGAGAGTATGGCGAGGGAGAGAACCGAGCAGAAGAGGCATACAATGTCTTGGAGAGAAGGGAACATTGGGATACTGGGCTTTCTAAAATAAAAGGACAGTCATTTATCACAGTTTAGTGGTAGGGCAGGAAGTGATTGCAATGAAGTGCCTCAGAAATGGAAGTGTTGTGATCTGGGGAGTGAGAGGGAGAGATGGAGGGAGAGAAAGAGGGCCCGTTGCCAGGGTCCGTTGCAGGACAGAACAGACTCATTTAGGTGTCTGCAGAGCTGAATGGCAGTAGTGCTTCCTCTATCAGTGGCTGGGGGGACGTGCCTAGCGTGTTGAGCAGTCCCTTCCTGTGGCCTGGGTCCTTAAATCAGCAGAGCCTGGCCAGGTCCAGCCAGCAGCTGCCTCACTCGCTGCCTCTCTCTCGCTCTCTCCTCTCTGCATCTCTCTCTGCTCATTCTCGTCCATTATTTCAATCTCTTTCCCTGCTGTCCCTCTATTTATCTAATTTTCTCTGCTCTCTTTCCACCCTCTCTCTCTTTCCCTCCTCTCCGTCTCTCTCTTTATCCAATGTCCACTCTCTCTCCCTCTGTCTCCCTCACTCTAGGTGAGAGGCACCAGCACCACGATCAGCTTCAGCCCCCAAAGAGAGACCCCAGCCAGATACACTGACCTTGACCCTGGCTAGAGGATCTACACTAAGTGTGTCTTTGTGCGAATCCCAAAGGTATCCTACTAAGGTATATTAGGCAAGCAACATGACTCCATGACTTTTAATCTTCCTAGGCCAGTTGTAGAACACCACCAGGTGTTCATGTACTGTAGTTTTTCATGTACATTTACAATGTAGGACCTGGTGAATAATCGCGGTTCCAGGGAACATGAATGCATAAACCATTTGAACCATGATGTGAATCGTAACTCAAAACAATGGCGAACCACACCATCACTATTGGTTGGTTCTCAGCAGTGGAAAACATTTACCATAGGTAAAATACCAACTTTTAAGGATTGCTTCCAAAATATACTTCTGTAGCAACATTTCCATCGGTTGCAGTTTGATAACCCACTGTCCAGTGGGCATATCCATACATCCATATCAAGCAACATATTTCTACATCAAATCAAATTTGAATGGTCACGTACAAATATTTAGCAGATGTCATTGCGGGTGTAGCAAGATGCTTGTGTTCTTAGCTCCAACAGTGCAGTAGTATCTAACGAGTATCCAAATCAAAAATCTCTTCATCCCATGAAGGGTGGAATGGGATTCTGATGTGTGCTTTTATCAAAGAACCCATAAACTCCATACAGTAAGCACATTTCCACAAGTGCATCTTAAAAATGCAGACAGACACAGTTACTATACTATCTCTGTCCAACTCCCCCATCAAATACAATTCAGAATTCAAAGAGAGTAGATATACTGTAACACCAAATCAAATCAAAGTTTGTCACATTCGCCGAATACAGCAGGTGTAGACCTTAGAGTGAAATGCTTACTTACAGGCTCTAACCAATGGTGTGAAAGAAATACAAATAAAAAAGGTGTGTGTGTGTGTGTGTGTGTGTGTGTGTGTGTGTGTGTGTGTGTGTGTGTGTGTGTGTGTGTGTGTGTGTGTGTGTGTGTGTGTGTGTGTGTGTGTGTGTGTGTGTGTGTGTGTAAGTAAAGAAATAAAACAACAGAAAAAAGACATTTGAAAAAAAGAGTAGCAAGGCTATATACAGACACCTGTCAGTCAGGCTTATTGAGGTGGTATTGAGGCTTCGTTAAAGGTGACTATGCATATATGATGAACAGAGAGTAGCAGAAGCGTAAAAAGAGGGGTGAGCAAATTGAAATCAGCTCCCCATTTGGGTCATAGTCGTCCAGTGGTAGTTCTGAAAGTGGAGCCAGAAAGTAAACTAAACGCCAACCTGAGTAAGGCATGACAGCCGGTAGCAATACATCTCATACACTTACCAGCTAAGTGTGGACAGGCAGAGATGAATGTATAAATTGCATCTATTACTGTACATTGCTCCTCTCATCAAATGTCTGTGCAGCATACCAAGATATAAAAATACGGAATATCATGAAACGCCAGCCTTTTGATGTGTATGACTCTAAAAATGGCAAATATATTACAATTAGAAATTCACATAAAGTTCAAATGACTTGGATGGCAGTTCTAGTGTTTAAAAAATGTCACCTCCAGAAAAGATGGTCACAGAACAGGCCTTTGGAGTTAGTTTTTCTGAAGTCTCCTCAGGGAGGTGGCAAAAGGTTAGATAGAGAATAGAGCAATAATCTCACTCAGTTTAGCTCAACCTTTGCCAGACGGATATTTCCAGGCTGTACCTTAAGCAGTCAAACCTTTGGGAACAATCCCTGTGGCAACAAGTTATAGTCTGTCAGGACATGAACCTCTGCTGCACTTCTCTTGCAATATTACGTTGCTAGATAAATGTCGACGAAGAGCTCACTTGACATTTTCATATGGCAGTCAAATACATGGGGTATTTCCACAAAATAAAATGCATACTAAGAACAGGGACAATTGAGGTTAATTGCTACAGAAGGATAGATACTGTATACTAATAGACCTTGTTGACAGTTTGAAATGCATAATTACAGAACTTTCTGATGGATAGCTGGTCAAAACCACTTTTATGTGAATATAATTCCAAATGCGAGTGAAGTAGTAGTTTATACTATGTGGAGGTTAGAAGCCAGATTCCTAAATTGTATCTTAGCAGACTAATGTTCTCTAGCGAGGGAACCAATCCCGGGAGTGTCAAGAAGCGACATCATTAACAACTGCAGAGGACACTCAAAATTACAGTGCTAAGATAAATATCATAAGCTAGGGGTTGCCAACCGTGCGCAGTCGCCAGAGAGCAAGTAGTCCCCGGCAATAAATAGAGCTTCAATTAACATTGGAGTTCATTTTTATTGTTATGGGGGAAGATATTTCATCTTCCCCCTACTTCAGCTTGTGTCATAACCACTCTTTCATTAGAAGCTCTCTGCGTGCCATAAACTCATTTATATGGTTCCTGATCATAATGAACCAAATGCACCAGCGGCTTCATAAATCATCGATGTGTCTACTGATTCCAGCCTGTCTCCGTTTTTTTGTTTTTTTTTACTCCCTTCCCGGAGTTCGATTTGAGGTTTTTACATACAGTTCCCAAACCTGCTGTTAACGTCCTGGCTAATGAAAGGTAGCCTGGCTAAAGGGTGACAGGGATCGAACCAGACGCTTGACCGTGAGACACCTGACATTGAGGAGAGGCTTTCAAGGCCTAAGGTTGGGCCCTGGCCAGTGCCACCACCTGAATTTGAAGTAATTTATGAATGCATAAAAATGTTGCCAATGATGTCCCCGGAGTCATTACATTGCACTGTGAAGATTCGAGAGAGGAACAGGAGAGAACGAGGAATCGGTCACAGACACACCATGTACATTGACATGTACACAAGCAGGGCAGCAGCTTTGTGATCAAAATAAATAATTTCTCTGTCGTTATGGAAAAATCATTGTGGGCGTAATGGAAATCTTATAGTCGCTTGAAAGTGCTTGTTTCTATGTTCAACATATTTCGGGTCAAAAATAGCTTTTTGATTAATGTTATAATGACCATCTTAATTACAATTCAGTTCCACAGACTCTAGTGAGCTTATATCATAATTTTAATTGGGATAAATGTTCATTAATTGAAGAGTGTTTCCTCAATACAATCCTAATTTATTTTGTCCTTGTGTCTAGTATCACTTAGCCTGCCCTCCTGCGAATGCTTTCATTGAGCGTATCGGATGCCTCCTTGATTTATGTGGATGAAGACGTGCAAGCTATCTGTGATCTCCATCTGACCTTGTGCTCCCTTGCTCCCCTGCTCCCCCGGTGGGATGAGAAACATTTCTACCTGCTACTAATGAACTAATTTGATTGTCTCAATTGCGTATTGCCTGACAGTAATTGATTTTCCTCCACTCGAATGCAGCCTGGACTGATGAACTACAGACAATTCGCTGCAACACTAGGGCTGGCACAATTACCGTACAACAATGTAACCGACGGTTATAGACAAAGACAATGAAAATAAACTAACCGGGGGGCAGGGTAGCCTAGTGGTTAGAGCATTGGACTAGTAACCAAAAGGTTGCAAGTTCAAACCCCCACGCTGACAAGGTACAAATCTGTCGTTCTGCCCCTGAACAGGCAGTTAACCCACTGTTCCTAGCCCATCATAAAAAATAAGAATTTGTTCTTAACTCACTTGCCGAGTAAAATAAAGGAAAAATTAAAAAATATCTTAGCTGACTGAAGACGGGATGGCGGGACATTCATGCAGTTGAGTCTGTTTCTGCATTAACAAGAACTTTTAACAACGTGATGAAACTTTGTTGCTCCTTGCTGAAATGTTGAATGTTCATTCAAATGATGTTAACCTATGTGGCTCATGAAATGGAATATATTATTTGGAATATCAGTTGAATCAACAAATCACAGCATATACTGATTGGTACACTTCCTGCTTTAACTTCCTGTTTGCACTTCCTGCTTTGCTGCTACAGCTAATGGCTGCCAGTCCACCCATTATTGGTTTCCACTAGCTTCTTCAGCCACAACGTCAGATTCCACAGTCAAAGTCAGATTCCACAGCCACAAAGGCAAAACTGGCTACAAAATGTGCATTTTGGTCTTAATTTAAAGGCTCAGCACAGTCAAAAAGCAGATTTTTTTTTATATACAGTTGAAGTCGGAAATGTACATACACTTAGGTTGGAGTCATTAAAACTTGTTTTTCAACCACTCCACAAATTTCTTGTAGACAAAATATAGTTTTGGCAAGTCGGTGAGGACATCTACTTCGTGCATGACACAAGTAATTTTTACAACAATAGTTTACAGACAGATTATTTCACTTATAATTCACTGTATCACAATTCCAGTGGGTCAGAAGTTTAAATACACTAAGTTGACTGTGCCTTTAAACAGCTTGGAAAATTCCAGAAATTTGAGTCAATTGGAGGTCTACCTGTCGATGTATTTCAAGGCCTACCTTCAAACTCACTGCCTCTTTGCTTGACATCATGGGAAAATCAAAAGAAATCAGCCAAGACCTCAGAAAAAAATATTGTAGACCTCCACAACTTTGGTTCATCCTTGGGAGCAATTTCCAAAGTCAAGGGGTCTGAATACTTCCCGAATGTAATGTAGTTCCATACCTCTCTGCCAATAACAGCTAGTTTTCAGTTTTCCCCTCTCCACTCCACTTGCTAGGTCTGTCCGACCAATCCCGGACAGGCCTAGCAAAATTATTAATTGAGAAATAGCTTTTTGCTATGGAGCTATTTTTGTTTATTTTTTTACCATTTAAATTTTTAAAAATCACAGTAAGGTATTGTTACTCAGAAATGATAAAAACATCTGCATTGGACTTAAGGTTAGAGTTGGGCATAAGGTTAGCACTGTGGTTTGGTTAGGGTTAATTAAGGTTAGAGCTAGATTTAAAATCAAATGTTTCAGAAGATAAATTGTAGAAATGGCCGGGGTTTATGACTTTCTGTCTATTGAAGCTAGTAACGATCCGACAACGAAGAGACAGCCTATAGGGAGGAGGTCAGAGACCTGGCCATGTGGCACCAGGACAACAACTTCTTGTGAAGACAAAGGAGATGATTGTGGACTACAGGAAAAAGAGGATTGAGCACATCCCCATTCTCATCGACCGGGCTGTGGTGGAGCAGGTGGAGAGCTTCAAGTTCCTTGGTGTCCACATCACCAACAAACTAACATGGTCCAAGCACACCAAGACAGTTGTGAAGAGGGCACAACAAAACCTATTCCCCCTCAGGAGACTGAAAAGATTTGACATGGGTCCTAATTAGAGGTCGGACGATTAATCGGAATGGCCGATAAGTTAGGGCCGATTTCAAGTTTTCATAACAATCGGAAATCGGTATTTTTGGGCGCCGATTTCTGATTATTTTTTTATTAAAAAAAAAAAATGTATTTTTTTTATACCTTTTATTTAACTAGGCAAGTCAGTTTAAGAACACAACCTTATTTTCAATGATTGCCTAGGAACTGTGGGTTAACTGCCTTGTTCAGGGGCAGAACGGCAGATGTTCAACTTGTCAGCTCAGGGGTACCAATCTTGCAAACGCACAGTTAACTAGTCCACGCTCTAACCATTGCACTCCACGAGTAGCCTGCCTGTTACGCGAATATATTAGAAGCCAAGGTAAATTGCTAGCTAGCATTAAACTTATCTTATAAAAAACAATCAATCATAATCACTAGTTATAACTACTGATCCAGTTTAGCAGGCAATATTAACCAGGTGAAATTGTGTCATTTCTCTTGCATTCATTGCACGCAGAGTCAGGGTATATGCAACAGTTTGGGCTGCCTGGCTCATTGCAAACTAATTTGCCAGAATTTTACGTAATTATGACATACATTGAAGGTTGTGCAATGTAACAAGAATATTTAGACTTAGGGATGCCACCGTTAGATAAAATACAGAACGGTTCCGTATTTCACTGAAATACTAAACGTTTTGTTTTCGAAATTATAGTTTCCGGATTCGATCATATTAATGACCAAAGGCTCGTATTTCTGTGTGTTATTAGGTTATAATTAAGTCTGATTTGATAGAGCAGTCTGACTGAGCAGCAGCATGCCCGTATTCATTCATTCAAACAGCACTTTTGTGCATTTTGCCAGCAGCTCTTCGCAAGCACAGCACTGTTTATGACTTCAAGCCTATCAGCCTAATGGCTGGTGTAACCAATGTGAAATGGCTAGCTAGTTAGCTGGGTGTGCGCTAATACTTTTTCAAACGTCACTTGCTTTTAGATTTGGAGTAGTTATTCCCCTTGCGCTGCAAGGGCCGCAGCTTTTGTGGAGCGTTGGGTAACACTGCTTCGAGTGTGGCTGTTGTCTATGTGTTCCTGGTTCGAGCCCAGGTAGGGGCAAGGAGAGGGACGGAAGCTATACTGTTACACTGGCAATACTATAGTGCCTATAAGAACATCCAATAGTCAAAGGTATATGAAATACAAATGGTATAGAGAGAAGTAGTCATATAAATAATATATTAACGGCAATCTAAAACCTCTTACCTTGGAATATTGAAGTCTCATGTTAAAAGGAACCACCAACTTTCATATGTTCTCATGTTCTGAGCAAGGAACTTAAACATGAGCTTTTTTACATGGCACACATTTTTACATGGCACATATTACTTTCTTCTCCAACACTTTGTTTTTGCATTATTTAAACCAAATTGAACATGTTTTATTATTTATTTGAGGCTAAATTGATTTTATTGATGTTTTATATTAAGTGAAAATAAGTGTTAATTCAGTATTGTTGTAATTGTCATTATTACATTATCGGCTTTTTGGTCCTCCAATAATCGGTATCAGTATCAGAGTTGAAAAATCATAATCGGTCGACCTCTAGTCCTAAGATCCTCAAAAGTTTCTACAGCTGCACCATAGAGAGCATTCTGACTGGTTGCATCACTGACTGGTATGGCAACTGCTCAGACTCCGACCACAAGGCACTACAGAGTGTAGTGCGTATGGCACAGTACATCACTGGGGCCAAGCTATACCAGGCGGTGTCAGAGGAAGGCCCTAAAAATTGTCAAAGACTTCAGCCACCCTAGTCATAGACTGTTCTCTCTTCTACCACATGGCAAGCGGTACCAAAGCGTCAAGTCTAGGTCCAAGAGGCTTTTAAACATCGTCTACCCCCAAGCCATAAGACTCCTGAACATCTAATCAAATGGCTACCCAGACTATTTGCATTGCCCCCCCCCTCCCCCCCTCTTTTACACTGCTGCTACTCTCTGTTATTATTTATGCATAGTCAATTTAATAACTCTACCTACATGTACATATTAACTCAATTACCTCGACGAACCGGTGCGCCCGCACATTGACTCTGTACCGGTACCCCCTGCATATAGCATCGCTATTGTTATTTTACTGCTGCTCTTTAATTATTTGTTACTTTTATATCTTATATTCTTTTTATTTAGTTAAATGAAAATATATATATATTTAAACTGCATTGTTGGTTAGGGCTTGTAAGTAAGCATTTCACTGCACACCTGTTGTATTCGGCGCATGAGACAAATAAAATGTGATTTGAATTGATTTGATTTGACCCCCATTATGCAATTGTTGTGTGGTGATATTTTAATATCCACTCAGGTAAACACTCCAAACAGCCTACCCGACCACTCGGAGGCGTCTGCATGGTCCTAAAGCACACCTTTGAATGTGATTTGCATCACATTCCAATTATAAATCTGGGGAGCACAAAAATGTGGACATGTCTCCCCGTCCCCAGTGAAAGTTGTGGCCCTAGTGATATATACCATATAGCCTAAGAATATATTATACACTATATGACCAAAAGTATGTGGACACCTGCTAGTCGAACATCTCAAAATCATGGGCATTAATATGGATTTGGTCCTTCCTTTGCAGCTATAAGAGCTTCCACTCTTCTGGGAATGCTTTCCACTAGATGTTGGAACATTGCTGTGTGGACTTGCTTCCATTCAGCCACAAGAGTATTAATGAGGTCGGGCACTGATGTTGGGCGATTTGGCCTGGCTCGCAGTTGGTGTTCCAATTCATCCCAAGGGTGTTTGATGAGGTTGAGGTCAGGGCTCTGTGCAGGCCTGTCAAGTTCTTCCACACATCTTGACACACCATTTCTGTATGGACCTCAATTTGTGCAGAGGAACGGGCCTTCCCCAAACTGTTGCCACAAAGTTGAAAGCACAGAATCGTCTAGAATGTCATTGTATCCTGTAGGGTTAAGATTTCCCTTCACTGGAACTAAGGGGCCTAGCCCGAAACATGAAAAACAGCGCCTAGACCCTTATTCCTCCTCCACCGAACTTTACATTTGGCACTATGCATTGGGGCAGGTAGCATTCTCCAGGTACCTGCCAAACCCATATTCGTCCGTCCGACTGCCAGATGGTGAAGCGTGATTCATCACTCCAGAGCCGATACTTGGCGTTGCGCATGGTGATTTTAGGCTTTTGTGCGGCTGTTCAGCCATGGAAATCCATTTCATGAAGCTTTCGGACAAACAGATCTGGTGCTGACGTTGCTTCCAGAGGCAATTTGGAACTCGGTAGTGAGTGTTGCAATCGAGAACTGACGATTTTTTAGGTTCTTTGCACTTCAGAACTCGGTGGTCCCTACAATTTCACAGATGAGCTGTTGTTGTTCCTAGACCTTTCCACTTCACAATAACAGCACTTAGAGTTGACCAGGGCAGCTCCAGCAGGGCAGAAATTTGACAAACTGACTCATTGGAAAGGTGGCATCCTATGACGGTGCCACGTTGAAAGTCACTGAGCTCTTCAGTTAGGCCATTCTACTGCCAATGTTTGTCTATGGAGATTGCATGGCTTTGCAAGCATCCATTTGGTCTAAGTTAGGGCGGATTCCCTACCAAGGTAGAGAGAGAAGGCCCTGTTGTACTGTCCACTCCAGCCACTAACCAGCTAATTGTATCTGTGGTCTCATGTCAACCACACTGATGTAATGGTTTAGTTTGTCACCTGGAATCTTAGCCAAATATGGTCTACTGGTTTATTGGAACTCGACACAAGCTGTTGGGTTTACTGTAACCAATTATTGCAAGGCACATTATGACACAAAACCAGGTATAAACCGAGATGAAGGAGGAAGTAAGGCTTTGAGAAAAAGTACTTGAGATCTGCACTAGAGTTTTCTCTCAGGAGCCTATCAGGACTAGCTGCTTTGACCCTTTTTTGCACAAACTCTCTTGCACTGACTCTATGCACACACACTGGACTCTACCCACATCTACTTACACTGACACCCAAACACACACACACACACTGTTACTGTCTATTATCTATCCTGCTGCCTAGTCACTTTACCTCCGACGAAACTGAACAAAAGTATAAACGCAACATGCAACCAATTCATATAAGGAAATCCGTTAATTGAAATAAATTCATTAGGCCCTAATATATGGATTTCACATGACTGGCCAGGGGTGCAGCCATAGGCCCACCCACAGGGGAGCCATGCCCAACCAATCAGAATGCATTATTCCCCCACAAAAGGGCTTTATTACAGATAGAAATACTTCTCAGTTTCATCTGCTGTCCGGGTGGCTGGTCTCAGACAATCCCACATGTGAAAAAGCTGGATGTGGAGGCTCTGGGCTGGAGTGGTTACACGTGGTCTGCGGGTGTGAGGCTGGTTGGACGTACTGCCAAATTCTCTAAAACGACGTTGGAGGTGGCTTATGGTAGAGAAAGTCAAATTCAATTATCTGGCAACAGCTCTGGTGGACATTCCTGCAGTCAGCATGCCAATTGCACGCAACCTCAAAACTTAAGACATCTGTGGAATTGTGTTGTGTGACAAAATTGTGCATTTTAGAGGGGTCTTTTATTGTCCACAGGATAAGTTGCACCTGTGTAATGATCATGCTGTTTAATCAGCTTCTTGATATGCCACACCTGTCAGGTGGATGGACAGGGTTGGGGAGTAACGGATTACATGTAATAGATTACAAAAAAATTTAATGGGTTACAAGAAACAACTGTTATATTGATTACCTTTCATTTTAACGTCAGTCATTAACCAAAACATTCTACTTTGATCTTCCCCCCTGAGCAACATACAGGTCACAAAAGAAAAAGGTACGGCGCGCCGACTCAGTGCATCTTTTGGGATGGCGTTTCAAAGTTTGTGTTCAAGGAAGAAAAGGGCAGGAATGTAACAGCTCAATGCAAACTATATTTAATCATGGTAAAGCTGCTGCCGACATCCAGACACTCAACTTTGAACCTGAAGAAACACTTGGAGGTAAGGATGACAATGACAGGTGTGGCACGTTAGCTTGGGTTTATCAGACAGGGGCAGGCAATAGAAAATGAATCATATGTTTCAAAAGGGTGGACAAAAGTTGGGTAAAGCTACAATCATTAATTGAAACAATAACAAGGTGCTCACTCCACTGTTATTTCCCATATACTGTAATGTCATAGTTAAGTAATTCATTACATTTTGTTTTTTCAGAGGATGCATAACAATCAATGGAAGACCCAGCCAGATGACAGATGACATCTACAGATGGCCAAAAAGGGACATCTTGTACACCATTTTGAAACAAGCAAAACTACAACCAAGAGGACCACACACCTCACAAAGCTGGGTTAATCACCTGGTATTTGACTTCATCATAGAGGACGTGCAACCATTTTCACTAGAAGATGGGCCTACATATTCCGCAAGCTAGCAGATGGAATTAGTGGTGGGAGAACGGTCATGTGTAGAAAGACGAATTGAAAGGGAATTTGAGTCCATGAAAGAAGCTCTCTCCACCCAACTCCAGAGTATAAAGTCAGTGTGCACCACAGCAGACATCTGGTCTGCCCATAACATAAGCTTCTTCGGCATGACATGTCACTGGATCGAGCAGGACACCTTGGAGAAGAAGTCAGCTGCTTTGGCTTGTGCGAGACAGAGAGGACGTCATACGTGACTGCTGCCAAGTTAAGTTAAATACACGCAGACTTAAAAATTCAACACAAAGTGAGGGTCACAGTGACAGATGATGGGGAAACAACTTTGTAAAGGCATTCTGGGAGTTCAGTGGAAATGAAGAGGAGCAAGATGATATGGCTGATGGAAGGGAGGTTTGATGATGTGGTTGGGGTTATTGAGGAGGTTGAGCAAGAACTGAACTTTTTACTCCATCACCGTTGAGGGGCACACACCCTCAACCTCACCGCCACCAATGACGTGGACAAAGCTGCATCCCAAGGACCAATCACTGAAAATTGTACAGGAGTGCAATGTCAAAATGTTCCAGCGTTTGGAACAAAGCACACAGGTCCACATTTAGCTTAAGAGGCAATAGAGGACATTGCAAGCATGAAAGTAACTGCCATGTGTGACAAGATGGAGCTCAGCGTACCGTGCCATCTGCAAACTCATATAACCCTCACAGATGACCAGCTGTGGCAAATCTGTGAAGACCTGGGTGTGAGCAGCAAACGACATCCTTGTGAGATTGCTTTTCCCAAGGATTAGAGTAGAGTCCTAACAGCCCCTCACATTCTCTATTGATCTTCAGGGAGAGAAGTGTTTTCTTGGCTTTCTTTTCCCAATAATACTAAGCTTGAAGTCTAAGCTCTCAGAGAAAATACCTCTTGCACACATCATCACTGCAGTCATTGAGGCTATAGACTGCCGGTTTGGACCTATGCGAAGCAAAAATGGCAACCGCTACCGTGCCAAAGTTTGGACTGTGTTGGCTCAACCCTGGAAAGAGAGAGGAGATGCGGAGCACATTAGTTCAAGAAGCAGCTTCCGTGGAGAACACACACTGCACAGACATTTGTTGTTGTTGTGTTCGGTGGTGCAACAACAAGGGCCAGTGGCACTGCAGAGGATGAGGTGAGGATGTACCTCAAAGACAAAGAACAAGTGGACTGCTTGAAATCGTTCCCCATAGTCCGGAACTTGTTTCTGAACTACAACACTACGCTGACCTCCTGTGCCCAAGTTGAGGGCCTTTTCAGCTATGGTGGAAGCCTATTTACCCCTCAGCGAAACAGGATGTCTGATGCTCATCTAGAGCATGTCCTCTAGCTGTGATACAACAGCAAGTTATGCATTCAACCATCTCGGTAGGCTAGCTTCAGAATAGGCCCACTGCAATACCATGTCTGATAGGTGGATTTATTGCAGCAAGCTGCACTTTTTTTTTGCTTAAACTTAAACTACTTGGTGGACTCAATGTGTGATTACACTGTGCATATTTCTATTTCTTATTTTAGTCATTATCCAGAGCGACTTACAGTAGTGAGTGCACACATTTTTTAACTACTTTTTTGTGCTGGTGTCCTGTGGGATAAGTGTGTAGCACCATCCATGTTGCTGTGTTTATTTAAGCACTTACTTATACCTGCTTTAACATGTATCCTTTGTCCTGCACATTGTGTTTGTGCCCAGATTGTTAGACAGGTGTACAGTACATGACTAAAAGACACATTGTGGTCTGACTGCAATTAGATCTTATAGGTCTACATGGACAAGGTCAGGATGAAGGTGGCATTTGAGAGGCAGGTATATACAGGGCTTAAATACATTTTTGTCACTATGTTTTGTGATGTGCTCTAACTTGGCTCAGCTTAGTGGCTCAAACATCTTGCAATAAATGTTAAATTGGTCATCTTTTTTGTTGTGTTTAGCGGGTGAAGTAATTCAAAGTAAAAGTAATCAGATTACATTATCAAAAATAAAGGAGGACCAAGGCACTCTTCATATAATTAATTAAAATGCCTTTATTTGTATGGCATGTTCAATAGAAACAAAGTTTTTAAAATCTGACATTTTAAAAAGTAACCCACCCAACCCTATGGCTGGATTACCTTTGCAAAGAAGAAATGCTCACTAACAGGGATGTAAACAAATTTCTGCACAACATTTTAAAGAAATATGCTTTTTGTGCACATGGAATATTTCTGGGATCTTCTATTTCAGCTTATGAAACATGAGACCAACACTTTAAATGTTGCGTTTATATTTTTGCTCAGTATATACACTACTGTTCAAAAGTTTTGGGTCACTTAGAAATGTCCTTTTTTTCATTAAAATAACATCAAATTGATCTGAAATACAGTGTAGACATTGTTCATTTTGTAAATTACTATTGCAGCTGGAAATTGCAGTTTAAAAAACCAAATGGAATATCTACAAAGGCGTACAGAGGCCCATTATCAGCAACCATCACTCCTGTGTTCCAATTGCACGTTGTGTTAGCTAATCCAAGTTTATCATTTTAAAAGGCTAATTGAGATCGTTAGAAAACCCTGAAACAGAAGTATGAGTTTTAATCACTTAATAATTCCGAAACAAATTTGATATCAGTAAACACTAACTAATTGGTAGCTCTTCTTACTTCTGTGAACTTTTATTATCCTTCCTCCTCAGGAGGGAGAGAAATTAGAAAATATCTTAAAGATATGTGGGTTTTTTGTAATGGAATTACAAGGCCCTATAACTTATAGAACGTAAACAATTTCTCAAAAATTAAATATGTTGTTGATATTAGTTGGCAGGGGCCTTTACGTCAACATTATGATGTTTTTGAAATCCAGAAATCAAAGCCTTTACTTATGCCACATTTTTGAAGACGGATACATTTTTAAAAACAATTTTACATCTCTTAATTTCCCCATAATATAGACTCTTAGCTTTCATTTGACACTCAATTTGATATGTTCCTATGTACTTAATATTGGTGCTCATGGGTCCTTTTCAATGGAAATGCCCTGTAGTAAAGCTGAGACGATAAACAGAAATGTATCGACACAGACCAAACCGACCACTTCTTGTGGACATTTTGCTGATATCGCTCATTACAATAAATAACTTACATTATAGGGCCCTACCAGAGAAATATGACGTATTTAATTAAATAAGTTTGCTATTGGGGACAATTGATAACTACAACATTGAAAGGAGTAGTAGTTTTAAGAGTAATAAAAAAAAGAACTGTGGTGCACATTAATGTTATAAACTTACCGTTAAATGTATCATTATCATGATAATTCAGTACATTTATCGTGATATGGATTTTTTTCTCCCCATATCGCCCAGCTCTAGGCAGTAATATATATTAAAGCTACTGGTCTGATTCTCCAGAGAATGTACAGTATCAGCATCCTGCTCTGTACTTAACTTAAATCTGTATGGGATGCAAACAGCAAAGCAGTCACACCACCACGATTTTGGTAAAGAGCTGATCGATTGAGGCTGCGGAAATTGAATCGCATGCAAGTTATATTTATTCAAGAATCAATTTAGTCTCGAATATCCTAGACCCTGGAGCAACGTAAGCTAGATAACGGAACAGGGTCTAGGGATGACGTCACCTTCTCGCTGACATTTCGAAAGGGGAAACAAAATGGAGGGTCCTCTTCAGACAGACAACTTTATTGACATTGAAGGATATGTTTGGTATAACACAACATACAAACTAATGTGAAAGACACCAGAGGCTCTGGGGGAGTGTGGATATGTGTACGGTCTAATATGATGAAAGCATATGAAATTATCAATAAAACCATATAAGTAATTACTGGTTTGCGCTTTGAACACAGGGAGTCAGATTATTGTTTTGTTGTGTTTTCATGCTATTTGCCACCTGAACAGTCCACATGGGGTAGAGTCATTTGTTAAGTATACTGTACCTGTATACAGAGGTGGATGCTATTTACATACAGTATGTGGGGATCATAACAGTCGAATTGGGAGATTAGATGACTATATAATTGATGTTGATAACATTCCATTGCGTGTTGCTTTGGATGGTTTTGTTAATCATGACAGGGAAACCCTATTAGAATTCCTTCAGGACTCTAAAATGTGTATCATTAATGGAAGGATATTCCCCTTAAGCGATAACTTTACATCTATATATGGCAAAGGAAACGCTGTTGTGGCCTATATAGTTACCCTCCACGACTGTAGAAACTTAAGGTGTTAGTTACCCAGATGGTTGAAGAACGCAGAGAAAAATTAGACTTCCTGGTCATTCTTTTTTATTTATGATATTTTATGTTGGCCATTAACTTTCTCAACCAGGTATTACTGTGCATCACTCAGTGCAAAATATACATTTCCCGTATACATTGCATTCGGAAAGTATTCAGACCCCTTTTTACACATTTTGTTAAGTAAGCGTTATCTAAAATGTGTTAAATATTTTTTTTTCAAAGAAGGGGATTGAGTGATTCATGGCAGATATGTGAGAGCATAACTAATAAACTAAAATGGCCACCTCACTAAAATGGCACCCCAATCAGAACTACAGATCACAAAACGGCCCAGAAGCAATTCCCAGAAGCAAGGGGAACCCTCAGAAGGTGGGGCCGAACCCACAGATAAAGGGTCAAGACAAACCAGGAAGAGAGAGAGAGAAAGGGCTGGAAGGATTTGTGAACCATAGAGAAAGAGACAATATACACTACTCAAAAAAATAAAGGGAACACTAAAATAACACATCCTAGATCTGAATGAATGAAATATTCTTATTAAATACTTTTTTCTTTACATAGTTGAATGTGCTGACAAGAAAATCACACAAAAATGATCAATGGAAATCAAATGTATCAACTCATGGGGGTCTGGATCACACTCAAAATTAAAGTGGAAAACCACACTACAGGCTGATCCAACTTTGATGTAATGTCCTTAAAACAAGTCAAAATGAGGCTCAGTAGTGTGTGTGGCCTCCACGTGCCTGTATGACCTCCCTACAACGCCTGGGCATGCTCCTGATGAGGTGGCGGATGGTCTCCTGAGGGATCTCCTCCCAGACCTGGACTAAAGCATCCGCCAACTCCTGGACAGTCTGTGGTGCAATGTGGCATTGGTGGATGGAGCGAGACATGATGTCCCAGATGTGCTCAATTGGATTCAGGTCTGGGGAATGGGCGGGCCAGTCCATAGCATCAATGCCTTCCTCTTGCAGGAACTGCTGACACACTCCAGCCACATGAGGTCGAGCATTGTCTTGCATTAGGAGGAACCCAGGGCCAACCGCACCAGCATATGGTCTCACAAGGGGTCTGAGGATCTCATCTCGGTAACTAATGGCAGTCAGGCTACCTCTGACGAGCACATGGAGGGCTGTGCGGCCCCCCAAAGAAATGACACCCCACACCATGACTGACCCACCGCCAAACCGGTCATGCTGGAGGATGTTGCAGGCAGCAGAACGTTCTTCACGTCTGTCATGTGCTCAGCGTGAACCTGCTTTCATCTGTGAAGAGCACAGGGTGCCAGTGGCAAAATTTGCCAATCTTGGTGTTCTCTGGCAAATGCCAAATGTCCTGCACGGTGTTGGGCTGTAAACACAACCCCCACCTGTGAACGTCGGGCCCTCATACCACCCTCATGGAGTCTGTTTCTGACCGTTTGAGCAGACACATGCACATTTGTGGCCTGCTGGAGGTCATTTTGCAGGGCTCTGGCAGTGCTCCTCCTGCTCCTCCTTGCACAAAGGCGGAGGTAGCGGTCCTGCTGCTGGGTTGTTGCTCACCTACGGCCTCCTCCACGTCTCCTGATGTACTGGCCTGTCTCCTGGTAGTGCCTCCATGCTCTGGACACTACGCTGACAGACACAGCAAACCTTCTTGCCACAGCTCGCATTGATGTTCCACCCTGGATGAGCTGTGACATTTATTGTCAATCAGTGTTGCTTCCTAGGTGGACAGTTTAATTTCACAGAAGTGTGATTGACTTGGAGTTACATTGTGTTGTTTAAGTGTTCCCTTGATTTTTTTTTGAGCAGTGTATATTTGATCTAGTTTTCCGAACCTGGCCTTTAAATACTCTCTGCCTCCATCTCACTTTTTCCGTTACCTTCAAATTAGGCATTGTGTCTCCTCCAAATTTTCTGGCTTCCCAGCTCCACCCACTTGCCAACCCTGGGATGGCATATTGACTCTATTACCTCGACAGAAAGCAGTCATTTCTCAGATCTATCTATGTATTTTGCCATTGGACAAACACTCCATGTGTTGAATTTACACAGGAGTGGTGGGATGAGGATGGGATTGATAGAGTACGCTCCACTACATCTTGTGCTCGTACAATGTCTCATACAATT
Organism: Oncorhynchus masou masou; assembly: GCF_036934945.1. NCBI lineage: Eukaryota > Metazoa > Chordata > Actinopteri > Salmoniformes > Salmonidae > Oncorhynchus > Oncorhynchus masou. Next base: position 51,838,612 of record NC_088224.1, on the reverse strand, counting down.
GAAGGTTTTTACATAGGGTGCATTTTCTCCAAATCCAGATTGTCTGACATATATCCAAATGTAAATGATGAGTGTGATAAATGTCTCACAATTGTGACCTGAGGCACATGCTCATTCAATGTTCTGAACTACAAAATTACTGGGATTCTATTTTTAAAACTTTATCTGAGATGCTTGATTAACCTGCAGCCCTGTCCCTGATAGATGTTTTTGGTATTCCAGAAGACGTATTCTCCTTAGACCCCAAACATGCCGATATTGTTGCTTTTACATCCTTGACGTAGAATTCTTCTCCCGTGGAAGTCTGCTCAGCCCTCCTCTACTCCTCAATGGCTCAACGATGTAATGTTCTTCCTAGAGCTTGAGAAAATTAACTATTCTCTTAGGGGTTCCAATGATACATTTGTTTCAAAATAGCAACCATTTATATCATACTTTAATTGCTTGCAGAGTCTCCCCTCTGATGAGATGCTTTAAGGTTTCCCAGTAGGCGCTACCAGTAGTCATTACATAATTGGGTACAGTCATCAAGATAATGCTATCCAGTCCAAGCAAGTTTGTCTAAGGTTTACTGGTCATTTATTTAATGTCTGTTTTTGTATTTCGAATCTGTGTTATTGTTTGTATTCCCCCCCCCCCCCCCCCGTTTTCTTGTTTATTTGTTGTGAATTCTCTGTAGAATCTTTGAGGACCGAATTGAGGGAGTGTGTGTGATGGTTTTGCTATATGGGGTGATCAGGGTGGGTGGTTGGAAGAGGGTTGGGCCTGGGTGGTTGGGAGGGAGGGAATCGAGGTGGGTGGACTGAGATAGGGTGGGGCTAGGTGGGTTGAGTGGATGTGTTGTATGGAGGGAGGGTGGGTGGTTGGGATATGGTAAAATCTTTGTTCTTACATTGATGTCCATTTTGTTAAAACTTGAATAAAAATATATAAAAAATAAACATTCTGGTGGAAGAACAAAATGGTTTTCGTAAATCCAGAGCCTGTATAGATCATATCTTCTCGGTCTGTATAATAATCAGAAATAGATTACAAGATCAGCCTACTTTTTTGTATGTTTCGTTGAATTCCAGAGAGCTTTTTATTTTGTAAATAGGGATATTTTAGCTTATAGTTTGTTAAAATTTTATCACGCAATCCAGTCTCTCTACAAAGCACGAATTGCTTGTGTGCATGTTAATGAATATTGAACAGATTGGTTTCCCTCACCCTCGGGTGTAAAACAAGGAGACCGACTTTGTTTGCTATGTTTATTAATGATTTAGCAAAATAAATTAAACAGTTAAATATTGGAGTAAGATATGATGATGAAATGCTAAGTACCCTTTTATATGCTGATGATATTATTTTGATGGCAGAAACTGAGCATGATCTGCAGAAAATGTTATTATATACAGTAAATTGATGCAAAAGATGAAGACTCATGATCAACCAGACAAAAACACGGATAATGCATTTTAGAAAAGATTTGAGAATGACACAAATATTAATTTTCACCAAGTCTGCTGCCAGTTTGTATGATGGTAATTTGCATATACTCCAGAATGTTATTAAGAGTGATCACATGAATTGCAATTAATTGCCAAGTCCCTCTTTTCCATGTAAATTAACTGAATCCCCCCCAAAACATGTCCACTGCATTTCAGTCCTGCCACAAAAGGACCAGCTGACATCATGTCAGTGATTCTCTCGTTAACACAAGTGTGAGTGTTTTGACGAGGACCAGGCTGGAGATTACTCTATTTCTTCAAGGTCACAATAGTTACTTAGTCTTTACTCTTCCATTTCACCACAACACTGACCTGTTTCGGTACGAAGGGGCAATATCCCTGATCTTACCTGTGCACATAGCGATCTCTTGCTTTTAGGTAGGTTGTACATTAACCTGCAGCCTCACAGACTAATTCACCCTTAATAAAAGAAAAGGTTCTCAATTTGGGTTTATGATAAATCTCCTCCATCCATTTTTTTCTTCATATTACAGCATCAATTTTTTAAATATATTCTCTATGTCTCCCTTAATTTGGTTTTCATACAGATGTTCACAGTCAGACTTATGGAAAAGGTCAGACATTTCAGTTGCCCAGGCTCCACCTACAGTATGGATAGATCCCATTGTGCTGAACAGCACACATGCATGCCTGATACAGTTTGGAATATGTACTGTAGCATCACCAATATCTTTAAGTGTTTTTGTTTTTCCTATAACTCCCCCAAGAGCTCTATAGTCGTGGCCAAAAGTTTTGAGAATGACACAAATATTAATTTTCACAAAGTCTGCTGCCTCAGTGTCTTGAGATATTTTTGTCAGATGTTACTATGGAATACTGAAGTATAATTACAAGCATTTCATAAGTGTCAAAGGCTTTTATTGACAATTACATGAAGTTGATGCAAAGAGTCAATATTTGCATCAACTTCATGTAATTGTCAATAAAAGCCTTTGACACTTATGAAATGCTTGTAATTATACTTCAGTATTCCTTCTTTTTCAAGACCTCTGCAATCCACTCTGGCATGCTGTTAATGAACTTATGGGCCACATCCTGACTGATGGCAGCCCATTCTTGCATAATCAATGCTTGGAGTTTGTCAGAATTTGTGGGGTTTTGTTTGTTCACCCGCCTCTTGAGGATTGACCACAAGTTCTCAATGGGATTAAGGTCTGGGGAGTTTCTTGGCCATGGACCCAAAATATCGATGTTTTGTTCCCCGAGCCACTTAGTTATCACTTTTGCCTTATGGCAAGGTGCTCCATCATGCTGAAAAAGGCATTGTTCATCACCAAACTGTACCTGGATGGTTGGGAGAAGTTGCTCTCGGAGGATGTGTTGGTACCATTCTTTATTCATGGCTGTGAGTGAGCCCACTCCATGGCTGAGAAGCAACCCCACATGAATCTTCTCAGGATGCTTTACTGTTGGCATGACACAGGACTGATGGTAGCGCTCACCTTGTCTTCTCATGACAAGCATTTTTCCAGGTGCCTCAAACAATCGGAAAGGGGATTCATCAGAGAAAATGACTCCAGTCCTCAGCAGTCCAATCTCTGTACCCTTTGCAGAATATCAGTTTGCCGCTGATGTTTTTCCTGGAGAGAAGTGGCTTCTTTGCTGCCCTTCTTGACATCAGGTCATCCTCCAAAAGTCTTCGCCTCACTGTGCGTGCAGATGCACTCACACCTGCCTGCTGCCAATCCTGAGCAAGCTCTGTACTGGTGGTGCCCCAATCCCGCAGCTGAATCAACTTTAGGAGACGGTCCTGGCGTATGCCATACTTTCTTGGGCGCCCTGAAGCCTTCTTCACAACAATTGAACCGCTCTCCTTGCAGTTCTTGATGATCCGATAAATTGATGATTTAGGTGCAATCTTACTGGCAGCAATATCCTTGACTATGAAGCCCTTTTTGTGCAAAGCAATGATGACGGCACGTGTTTCCTTGCAGGTAACCATGGCTGACAGAGGAAGAACAGCATTTTGCTGACTTGTTCGAAATGAAATGTCTTGGAATCTCAACCTCTCAAAGTCCTTCAGATCATCTCCATTACTTACCGTGATGAATTGTCACGAAACCAATAATTATTTATGTAATCTCCCATGTTTAATTTGCATAAACTAAATAAATCTATCAAAATAAAGTATGAGATTGAACAACAACTTTAGTCATTATTCGACATACAGTATACTAGTCAATTTTGTTTTTCTCCATTTTCCCCTGCATTTTCTCTCTTTCCAAGGACAAGGCTGTCCGAGACTGATGGTCTTGTCTGTACCAGAACATGCATGGAGAAGCCATCTTTCTGAGGAGGACTGTGGTTAGGGGCTTGCGTTTTCAGCCTAAAACACTGAGGCAAAGTCAGTCTTGAGATGGAACTACAGGGTCAAACAAGAAGTCTACCAAACATGTCCAGCTAATAAGTTAAATGAAAAATACAGGTAAAAAATAAAGAATATAATTCATGATATAATCAGTAATACTATATTGAGACACTATCGCCTGTATTAAAATTTCAAGACGGCTTGGAACGACATAGTTAAAATGTGAGTGGTGGTAATAAGCAATAAAAAGTGACTGCAGAATCTAGGAAAAAGAGAGAATTTAGTCTTCTTTGGGGCATTCTTAGTAAAGGTCATTTGTATAGCCTGACACATCCTCCATTTAGTCCTTGCTCTGTGTAATGTGTGTGCTTGTCTTGGCTTAATGGAATTTATAATGAAGAACAGTAACAGTCTTTTCAGAAACCTCTCAAAGTGGGACAAGATAATGAAGTAATGTCTGCTGTCTCTGTCTGCCATCTCACTGGAGGAAACGGGCCAGGAGCTATCTTGGGGTGACGCATGTACAGTGTCTTCAGAAAGTATTCACACCCCTTGACTTTTTTTCCACATTATGTTGTGTTACAGCCTGAATTTAAAATGGATGAAATTGATATTTTGTGTCACTGATCTACACACAATACACCCTAATGTCAAAGTGGAATTATGCAAAGCTGAAATGTCTTGAGTAAATCAGTATTCAACCCGTTTGTTATGGCAAAGCCTATTTAAATTCAGGAGTAACAGACTCGACCACAGATTCAGGGATTTCACCATGAGGCCAATGGTGATTTTAAAACAGTTACATGGCTGTGATAGGAGAAAACTGAGGATGGATCAAAAACATTGTAGTTACCCTACAATACTAACATAAATGGCAGATTTCAAAGAAGGAAGCCTGTACAGATTTTTTTTTTTTTATTCCAAAACATGCATCCTGTTTGCAATAAGGCAGTAATACTTTACAGTAAAACATGTGGCAAAGAAATTAACTTTTTGCCCTGAATACAAAGCTTTATATTTGGGGAAAATCTATCAACACAGTACCGAATACTAGAGGTCGACCGATTAGGATTTCTCAACGCAGATACCGATACCGATTATTGGAGGACCAAAGAAATCCGATACCGATTAATCGGACGATTTTTATTTTATTCTATTTGAAATAATGACAACTATAACAATACTGAATGAACACTTATTTTAACTTAATATCATACATCAATAAAATCAATTTAGCCTCAAATAAATAATGAAACATGTTCAATTTTGTTTAAATTATGCAAAAACAAAATGTTGGAGAAGAAAGTAAAAGTGCAATATGTGTCATGTAAGAAAGCTAACGTTTACGTTCCTTGTTCAGAACATGAGAACATATGAAAGCTGGTGGTTACTTTTAACATGAGTCTTCAATATTCCCAGGTAAGAAGTTTTAGGTTGTAGTTATTATAGGACTATTTCTCTCTATACCATTTGTATTTCATATACCTTTGACTATAGGATGTTCTTATAGGCACTTTAGTATTGCCAGTGTAACAGTATAGCTTCCGTCCCTCTCTTCGCCCCTACCTGGGCTCGAACCAGGAACACATCGACAACAGCCACCCTCGAAGCAGCGTTACCCATGCAGAGCAAGCGGAACAACTACTCTCAGAGCGAGTGGCGTTTGTAACGCTATTAGCGCGCACCCCGCTAAGTAGCTCGCCATTTCACATTGGTTACACCAGCCTAATCTAGGGAGTTGATAGGCTTGAAGTCATAAACAGCGCAATGCTCGAAGCAAAGTAAAGAGCTGCTGGCAAAATGCACGAAAGTGCTGTTTGAATGAATGCTTACGAGCCTGCTGGTGCCTACCATCGCTCAGTCAGACTGCTCTATCAGATCATAGACTTAATTATAACATAATAACACACAGAAATACGAGCCTTAGGTCATTAATATGGTTGAATCCAGGAACTATCATCTCGAAAATAAGACGTTTATTTTTTCAGTGAAATAAAGAACCATATTTTTTTTTTACAAAAATTGAAAAAAAAAAAGAAAAAAAAAACGGCCAAATTGGTGTCCAAAAATACAGATTTCCGATTGTTATGAAAACTTGAAATCGGCCATTCCTATTAATCGGTCAACCTCTACTAAGTACCACTCTATCATGCCCTGGCCATAGAGAGGCTTTGACTAGTGTGTGGGTGTGACTAGGGTGGGCATTCTATGTCCTTTTTTCTATGTTTGGTATTTCTATGTCTTGGCCTGGTATAGTTCTCAATCAGGGACAGCTGTCTATCATTGTCTCTGATTGAGAACCATACTTAGGTACCCTTTTCCCCCACCTGTTTTGTGGGAAGTTAACTTTGACTTTGTTCAGGGCACATAGCCCAAAGCGTCACGGTTTGGTTTTGTTCTTTGTTTTGTTGGCGTCATTTTTAATAAAGACAAAATGTACGCTTACCATGCTGCACCTTGGTCCAGTCCTTCAGCCAGCCGTGACACACTCTTCATATTTTCAAGTATGGTGGTGCCTGTATCACGTTATTGGGATGATTGACATTGGCAAAGGACTAGGGAGTTTTTTCCTAGTGAATTTAGTTATTTCCAACAGACATTGGTAGACAAATTCACCGTTCAGCAGAACAATTACCTAAAACACAAGGCCAAATATACACTGGAGTTGCTTACATTGAATGTTCCTGAGTGGCCTAGTTACAGTTTTTACTTAAATCGGCTTGATCATTGCTAGACTTACTATAGATTTCAACAGGCAGCTTGACAGAGCTTGAAGAATCTTTTAAGAATAACAGGCAAATATTATACAATCAAGGTGTGCAAAACTCTTAGACTTAGCCAGAAACTGCCAAATCCATAGATTTATTGGGTTCAATAATGATCTAATCAAGGTATTAGTGTTTGATTTTCCATTCAAAAATGTGGAAAAACACGGACTACTGAATAGGTCTACTGAGACTTCCTCCTCAGTCCAAAGCTACATATATATGCAGTGGGGAGAACAAGTATTTGATACCCTGCCGATTTTGCAGGTTTTCCCTACTTACAAAGCATGTAGAGGTCTGTAATTTTTATCATAGGTACACTTCAACTGTGAGAGTCGGAATCTAAAACAAAAATCCAGAAAATCACATTGTATGATTTTTAAGTAATTAATTTGCATTTTATTGCATGACATAAGTATTTGATACATCAGAAAAGCAGAACTTAATATTTGGAACAGAAACCTTTGTTTGCAATTACAGAGATCATACGTTTCCTGTAGTTCTTGACCAGGTTTGCAAAAGATCAAAAGATTTATAGACAGTGCAGATTGTCAGCTTGTATTTTAATATACGATTTACCATTTAAAAATGAAAGTACTATGTACAGTGCATTCGGAAAGTATTCAGACCCCTTGACTTTTTCCACATTTTGTTACTTTACAGCAATTTTTTTGTGAATGTATACATTTTTATTGTTTGAAATATTACATTTACATAAGTATTCAGATCCTTTTACTCAATACTTTGTTGAAGCACATTTGGCAGCGATTACAGCCTCAAGTCTTCTTGGGTATTACGCTACAAGCTTGGCAAACCTGTATTTGGGGAGTTTCTCTCGTTCCTCTCTACAGATCCTCTCAAGTTTTGTCAGGTTGGATGGGGAGCATCACTGCACAGCTATTTTCATGTCTCCAGAGATGTTTGATCGGGTTCAAGTCCGGGCTCTGGCTGGGCCACTCAAGGACATTGAGAGACTGAGTTGTCTTGGCTGTGTGCTTAGGGTCGTTGTCCTGTTGGTAGTTGAACCTTTGCCCCAGTCTGAGGTCCTGAGTGCTCTGGAGCTTGTTTTCATAAAGGATCTCTCTGTACTTTGCTACGTTCATCTTTCCCTCGATCCTGACTAATATCCAAGTCCACACTGCTGAAGAACATCCCCACAGCATGATGCTGCCACCACCATGCTTCACCGTAGGGATGGTGCCAGGTTTCCTTAAGATGTGACACTTGGCATTCAGGCCAAAGAGTTCAATCTAGGTTTCTACAGACCAGAAAATCTTGTTTCTCATGGTCTGAGAGTCCTTTAGGTGCCTTTTGGCAAACTCCAAATGGGCCGTCGTGTGCCTTTTACTGAGGAGTGGCTTCCGTCTGGCCGCTCTACCACAAAGGCCTGATCAGTGGAGTGCTGCAGAGATGTTTGTCCTTCTGGAAGGTTCTCCCATCTCCACAGAGGAATGGAGCTCTGTCAGAGTGACCATCTGGTTCTTGGTCACCTCTCTGATCAAGGCCCTTCTCCCCCGATTGGTGATTGCAAGCTTCTTCCATTTAAGAATGATGGGGACCTTCAATGCTGCAGACATGTTTTGGTACCCTTCCCCAGAGCTGTGCCTCAACACAACCCTGTCTCAGAGCTCTACGGACAATTCCTTCGACCTCATGGCTTGGTTTTTGCTCTGACATGCATTGCAACTGTGGGACCTTATATAGACAGGTGTGTGCCTTTCCAAATCATTTCCCAATCAATTGAATTTCCCACAGGTGGACAATCGGGGGAGAAGGGCCTTGGTCAGGGAGTTGACTAAGAACTGGATGGTCACTCTGACAGAGCTCCGGTGTTCCTCTGTGGAGATGGGAGAACCTTCCAGAAGGACAATAAAGTTGTAGAAACATCAAGGATGATCAATGGAACCAGGATGAACCTGAGCTCAATTTCGAGTCTCATAGCAAAGGGTCTGAATACATATTTAAATAAGTAACTTTTCTCTAACTTTCTCATTCATCATTATTCACGATTATCCATTATCAGAAACCACTTCTATTCTTACTTACAATAAAAGTGACTACAAAGTGACAATACATTATTCAGTTTTTATTGGGCAAAACATAATCCAAAACACATCCCAAAACAAACTGAAAATGCATCCACCAAGTTTGTAGAGTCACTAGGTTGATGTAGTCATTGCGTGCTCAGAATATGGGACCAAATACTACTAACGTTTTAGCTTCACTGTCTAAATAAATACAGAGGGAGCGTAGATATTTAGTAGTTGGACTTAAGTGCTGTCATAATTACATGTAAAATTTGAGTAATTTGACATCCTTTACAGCGGTATTTGCATTAAGTCTGAACATTAAAAGTGTTCATTTTAAAAAGTGGTCTAATAAATCCTTAATAGGGACAAGGTGGTCACAGCTCTCTCTCATGCCTCTGAAGATGTCATTCTAGCCCCTCCATTAATAATAGAAATTGGACAACATCCAATCCTCTGTATGACCATCAGATTGGATTAAAGTGGATAAAGCTGCTCATATTTCAGGGCACAACTTCAGGTTTAAAATCACACAGTGACTTTCTCAGTGTCATCTACAGATTACATGTTATAGCGTCTGTTCTATAGCTCTACTTTAATCAATTATTAATCAATAATACTTTTTTCAACTTGCCTATATTGCCAAACATACTGTATGTGATCATTATCATCAATCAATTTCACACAGAAATGGCCACAAATCGTTTGAATAATGAATCGATGATGATGAGGTCACTCTCCTTTCACTCACAATAGTCCAGTAACAGACTAAAGAGACCTCTTTATTTGTCCAGCTCTTGACACCAATTCATCCCATGCCAATCCATCTTTCCTAAAAATATGTAAATGAAGTCAGGAAAGTGCTAATGAGCTAATGACCACGTCTGATAAGATATAAGGCCGGAGATGGATGATGATGACGGTATAGAAACGGACATTAATGAAAAAGAGAGAGCGACAAGTTGATTAAGGGGTGGGTAAGTGAGTAGCCTGTGGTAAAAATCTGTCACTGAGATGACACTGTACCTCCAAACAAACACCTGCAAGCGTGCAAGCGCACACACACGGCAGGCACACACTCACGCCATACACTGAGTGTCCAAAACATTGGGAACACCTGCTCTTTTCATGACATTGACTAAGTGAATCCAGGCGAAAGCGTTGATCCCTTATTGATGTCACTTGTTAAATCCACTTCAAATCAGTGTAGATGAAGTGGAGGAGAACGGTTAAAGAAGGATTTTTAAGCCTCGAGACAATTGAGACATGGATTGTGTATGAGTGCCCTTCAGATGGTGAATGGGCAAGACAAAAGATTGAAGTGCCTTTAACGGGGTATGGTAGTAGGTGCCAGGCGGACTGGTTTGAGTGTGTCAAGAACTGCAGCGCTGCAGGGTTTCTCACGATCAACAGTTTCTTGCGTGAATCATGAATGGTCCGCCACCCAAAGGACATCCAGCCAACTTGACACAACTGTAGGAAGCATTGGAGTCAACATGGGCCAGCATCCCTGTGGAATGCTTTCGTCCCCTTGTAGAGTCCAGGCCCCGACAAATTGAGGCTGTCCTGTGGGCAAAAAAAAAGGGGTGCAACTGAATATTAGGAAGGTGTTCCTAATGTTTTGTACACTGTGTATGCACGTCCAGTACTGTACGTGCACATGCCTGCAGACACACACACACACACACACACACCTGAACTTGTAGACGGACAGCTCAGAACACCCTCCACCTACAACTAACTTATGTCATAAGTCGACCACGCCCCACCGCCCCCAAACACAAAATAAAAGGGCATAAAATACCAACCTGTCGATGTCCAACCTATTCACATCTTAAAGCCTGTTTTAGCAAATAAACTCTATGGAGACCAATCGATGACATCCGAGTACAAAAAAAAAAACAAGAGACACAGAAACTGCTCAATGATTGAATGTTGATTTGGGATGCAGGTGAGCAGCAGCCGTTTAGGATACAACATCAAAGCTCTGTCTTATACACACCAAGGCAGGTAGGTTGCATCTTTGAGATGATGTGTGTGTGTGTGTGTGTGTGTGTGTGTGTGTGTGTGTGTGTGTGTGTGTGTGTGTGTGTGTGTGTGTGGTGACACTCTATACATCAGTGTCACTGGAGAAACAGGGAGGAGGAGAATGTTCAACAGGAAGCACTAGACCAGAGCCATATGTTCAGATGGCTCTGGTCTAGACTTGATAGTCAACATACGTTTCAAACATGGAGAAATATAATGATGGACGGCTGGTGGAAATGTAGTGTTTCTCTGATGCAATATGATACCAGCATAAACCATGATAGACAAGCAAATGGATTCACTGATCTGCAAATTTTTGTGGTGCCACTGGACAGTGATAAAATAGGTAAGTTAACATTTATTGTACTTTTAAATGAGATACTTGTTTAGCTACATTACATATCTACCCCCAATTGTTATTTCTAACAAGATACAGAGCCTTGCAAAGGTATTCAGTGTTACAAAGTGACATTAAAATGGATTTGTCATTTTACACAAAATACTCTAATGTTAAAGTGGAAGAAAAATTATATTTCTTTAAGATAAATAAAACATCCATAACTAAAATACAGTATAATTGTTGCATAAGAATTTAGCCCATTTGTTTAGACAAGCCTGGTTAGTTCAGGAGTAAAATACTGCTAAACAAATCACATAATAAGTTACATGGACTCACTCTGTGTGGAATAATAGGAGATGACATTATTTTTTGAATGACTAACCCTTCCTCTGTCCCATATACATGCAACAACTGTAAGGTCCCTCAGTTAAGTATTGAATTTGAAGCACATATTCAACTACAAAGACCAGGGAGTTTTTCAAAAGGCCAGTAATTGGTAGATGCGTAACAATAACAAATCCGACATTGAATATATCTTTAAGCATGGTCAAGTTAATAATTATGCTGTGGCTTATGTATTAAATCACCCAGACACATCAAATATAGTTGTCCTTCTGAACTGAGCTGCAGGGACATGAATGACACTGCTCAGGGATGTCACCATGAGGCATTTGCTGATTTTAAAATAGCTACAGAGTTCAATGGCTGTAATGGGAGAAAACTGAGGATGGATCAACAACGTAGTACATAAATGGCAGAGTGAAAAGAAGAATACAAATATACTGAATACAAATATTCCAAAACATGCATCTTGTATGCAACAAGGCACTAAAGTAATACTGAGGGGGGGGGGGGGGGGGGACAGCAAAGGAATACACTTTTTGACCTAAATGCAAAGCCTTCTGTTTGAGGAAAATCAAACACAACACATCACTGAGTAACTGCCTCCTTATTTTCAAGCATGGTGGTAGATGCAAAAATAAAAGCTAAATCTACACTGGACTTGCTTATCAAGATGACAGCGAAATTATTTTAAGAAATATTTTATATATTTTTTTTATATTAAATATATATTTTTTGTAATATATTTTATAAAATATTTTATTTTATTTTAAGAATATATGGCAAATAGAAAATCAAGCCTGGATATTCTTCAGGGATAAATAGGAGGGGTTGAGGGAAGCTGAAGGACGGTACTAAAAACAAACAAAAATAGCTTTATTGTTAAATATACTGTGTCCGTAAGATTTATATACTGTATATAAGCTGGAAATAGAAGTAGAAGTGTTGTTGAAAAAAATGAAAAAGAATAATGGGCTAATATTGCACAATCCAGGTGTGCAAAGCTCTTATAGACTTAACCAAGAAGACTCAGCTGTAATCGATGCCAAGAGTTTCTATCATGTATTGAAGCAGGGAGCTGAATACATATGTAATATATTTTTGTTATTACATTTTTATTAATCTTAGAAAATATTTTTTTTCTTCAACTTTGATATTAAGAGTATTTTGTAGAGACTGTTGACAAAAAAAATGACAATTAAATAAATGTTACTCCCACTTTGTAAGACAATAACATTTAAAGAAATACTTTTGAAAGGCACTGTATTGAAGATGTGTCTATCTCAGAAACCAGCTAACTAGCTAACTTAGCTAGCGTTAAGCATTTTGAAATGTATGAATTGCATTCCATTGGTTGTTATTGCATTGAAATGTATGAATTACTTTGCATTGGTTGTTACTGCATTGGTTCTTTTGTTGCCTTGACTCCTATCTCTTTTACTAAGCTCTGTTAGTGTGTGGTCACTGCCATGACCAAGGCCCTTCTCCACCGATTGCCTGTTTTGGCCGGGTGGCCAGCTCTAGAAGGTCTTGGTGATTCCAAACTTCTTCTATTTAAGAATGATGGAGGCCACTGTGTTTTTGGGGACCTTCAATGCTGCAGACATTGTTGGGTACCCTTCCCCAGATCTGTGCCTCGACACAATCCTGTCTCTGAGCTCTACGGACAATTCCTTCGACCACATTGCTTAGTTTTTGCTCTGACATGCACTGTCAACTGTGGGACCTTATAAAGACAGGTGTGTGCCTTTCCAAATCATGTCCAATCAATTGAATTTACCACAGGTGGATTCCAAGTTGTAGAAACGTGTCAAGAATGATCAATGAAAACAGGATGCACCTGAGCACAATTTCTAGTCTCATAGCAAAGGTTCTGAATACTTATGTAAATAAGGTATTTCTGTTTATTTTTTTTTATAAATGTGCCACATTTTCTAAAAACTGTTTTTGCTTTGTCATTATGAGGTATTGTGTGTAGATTGATGAGGAAAAGGATTCATTTGATCCATTTTAGAATAAGGCTGTAATGTGGAAGGGGTCTGAATAATTTCCACATGCTGTGTATATGAGCAAAAAATATTCCACTTTATTTGGAATGGCAAGCCAGACAAAATCAAGGGGGCCTATTTATATAATGAATATGAATTCGGAGGGCATAAATGATTAAATATTAAAGCATTGGACCTCTCAATTCAGTCAGACAAAAACTGTACTTAAATCCGAACAGGTTCTCTAACAGATTAGTAAGAATGGCTCGCCCTTTGTTCAAGAATGGCCTTTTCCCCTTTATTCATATTACAACCTCTCACGTTCAGTTATTTGAAAATGAAATTGTCTCCAAAATATCATTATTTTTAAAACAAGTCATAGAAAGCTGGTTTTGCAATTTCAGTTTAATCCACCAGAAAAGACACAACAAATATTACAATAAATATTATAGTTAAACTCAAATAGTGGCCTTTTATTGTCCCCAGCACAAGGTGCACCTGTGTAATGATCATGCTGTTTAATTAGCATCTTGAGATGCCACACCTGGCAAAGAAGAAATGTTCACTAACATGGAAGTAAACACATTTTTGCACAAAATTTGAGAGAAATTAACATTTTGTGTGTATGGAACATTTCTGGGATCTTTTATTTCAGCTCATAAAACACTGGACCAACACTAAACATGTTGCGTTTATATTTTTGTTCAGTATGGATCAATAGGTCAACGTCGTGAGGAGAACTAACACTGGCATTCTTTCATGTGTCTTGTGTACTATCCTACGGCCTTTATTTCACTCCCTTGCGTGGACAAATGTCCTTACGACATGCCTGCCTGCACTAGACCTGTGTCATGTTCAGTAGGCAAACTGTAGAAAGATGTTTTGCAACAGAAAACAAAATTGGTGTTTAATATTAGATAAGGTCATGTAGCACCTCCCCATTTCACTTCCTTTCAAAACTTTTTCTCCCTTCTGAACACCACCTAGTTGTGGTGGGCAGATATGTGTAAACAGTAAGGGACTGTTGGGACCCTCCAGGTAGTCAAAGCTGGAGGTATCTGCTTCTCAAACAACTCTGCCAGCAGTCACATAGCATTAAAGTGATTTACAGCTGTGCCAGACTGGTCCGGTAGTAACACAAGCTTTGATTCTACCTCTACCCCCACTACCGCCCACTCCCATTAGCCAGAGATAGATTGGCACACCTTCAATAAATCAGAGGCTACACCTTGTCATTTCTGTGTCTTTTAGTCCCAGGGGGGAGGATATAGCAAAGAAAACTGTGAGGATATGGTTTGACAAGACTCTTACTTTAGCACACTGGGATCTCTCCCAAGGTCGGCAAGTTTTTTACTCTTTCAGGGGTGATGTGCTTTACTGTCATCTCCCTCCTGAGAAGTCTTTCCTCTCGTTCAAAAGGCAAGCATTGTTGCCTTTCAACAGAGATCGAGAAAAATGCAAGCTAGGCAAGGACATGGTGAAGGAGCACACACGACTCGAATAGAGATGAGTTTAGAGTGGTTGGCAGTCAAGATGGAGAACTAGAAAAAGGGGATAGCATGGTTCTTATGGGGCTTTTATTGTAAGCTGATGCTATAGCCTTGATTAATGACTTCCCAAACATAATAGCATTGATTATCCCTCACTAAAAAGAAATGGGTTAAAAATAACCCAGCCATGGGTCATTATAGCACCTACCTCGCATTGGGTATTTTAACTCAACGCATTGAGTTATCTATACTGAACAAAAATATAAAACGCAACACGTAACATCCTCAAAGAGTTACAATTCACATAAGGAAATCAGTGAATTGAAATATATTCATTAGGCCCTAATCTATGGATTTCACATGACTCGGTAGGGGCACCAGTCTCTGATGTGACCACCATTTGCCTCAAGCAGAGCGACACATCTCCTTCGCATCGAGTTGATCAGTCTGTTGATTGTGGCCTGTGGAATGTTGTCCCACTCCTTTTCAATGGCTCTGCAAAGTTGCTGAATATTGGTGGGAACTGGAACACCTTACCTTCTCCCCCTTCCACTTGCCTCCCCCATCTTTGTGATAAGGCTGCAATCAGTTGGTTGTAATTTTGGATAGAGCAGAAATGTCCGTACATTTGTGTTAACTGCATGTGTGAGAGAATTCCACCAGTCCTATTCATGTTATCATTTACAAAGCCTATACCGTAAATAAAAAATAAATAAAAAATAATAATAATGTTTGTTATCAATTAGGATATGTGACTCGTTTCAGGAAACTAAGCATATGTCGTGCATCACTACTTCACAGGAGAGCCATTCGAACTTAAACATTTTTTTTCTTTAAAAAAAAAATCCAAATGCGTTTTTTTTGGCAGAAATGCCTTCTGGAACATGTGCCTTGATAACAAACGTGTACGTTATCTGTAAATACGAATACAACTCTTAAATTACGAGCCTAGTTGGTTTAGCCATGGAAAAAGACAGGAACTTTCCCGCTAGCCGTGATTGGCTGAGATAATGGATGGGCTGGACATGCTGAGAGATGAGTTTGAATTTATCTGCAATGTAGCACGCTTTTGTCTTTAACATGAGCTGGTCAGGATGTGTAGGTAATCCTTTATAACGCAGTTTTCTTTTAAAGGTATCACATAGTAGAACCAAAGATTTTTTTTAATTGTTGTTCCACTGTGGTAGAACTGCAAAAAGTGTTGCTCTCCACTTTCTGGAGGACTGAGTTTTGAAGTCAGTGGAATTCACGATGTAATTTGAGTATGATAGCTAAGGAGATGGAGACAATTCTGGTGTCTGACTGCAAATAATTACAGGGAGTCAAAGAGAACACACAGAAGGCTGTTGTATAAAACACCTTTCTCCGGATTACATCTTCAAACTAAGAGCAACCATAGCATCCGTCACAAGTAAGATAATCTAGCTAGCTACATTTTCAGATATTATACATTTCTAATTTGTTAGAAAGTCGTTTACATTTCAAGTTAAAGCATACCATTAGCCAGCCAGCTAACGTTAGCTGGTTGGCTTGCTAGCTAACGTTACGTGTATGATATGCGTAGTAATATTATTTGTATCTCAGAGCCATTTGCATTGCTAGTTATTGCCTAATGTTAGCTAGCTAGATAACATGTAACGTGGTTGGTTAGTTAGTTAGTTACACGCAAGTTCATGCAGCGTAGTAAAATTTTGAGTTGGGATTATAGTTCATTGTTTAGCAAGCTACAAATCTAAACAAAAGTCTCCACTATGCAAGTAACCATTTCACTACACCTAAACTTAGATACTATATCAAATACTATGTGTTTACCAGAGACGGTAATGTGAAGAATATGACCATGACCTGCACCAAAGTCAAATTGGGATATAACGTTAGGCCAACGAGATAGTGTCCAAGTTTTTTTTTAAATCCGGTAGAATGCCTTGCTTTTATTTCGTCACACTCACAATCATAAGCTATTTTCTGTAATTGTCTTGGCATTCACTTGTAAATAATGATATTGTTGTGAGTTTATTTTCCTGTAGTAATGAGGACAAATGATGCAAAATGAAGATGTTGCCAGCTACAGTGGGGCAAAAAAGTATTTAGTCAGCCACCAATTGTGCAAGTTCTCCCCCTTAAAAAGATGAGAGAGGCCTGTAATTTTCTTCATAGGAACACTTCAACTATGACAGACAAAATGAGAAAAAAAATCCAGAAAATCACATTGTAGGATTTTTAATGAATTTATTTGAATTTATTTATATTTATTTTTCAGTAGTTTAAGTGTCGGTGGGCTAGGGTCAGTTTGTTATATCTGGAGTACTTCTGTCCTATTCGGTGTCCTGTGTGAATTTAAGTGTGCTCTCTAATTCTCTCTTTCTCTCTTTCTTTCTTTCTCTCTCTCTTTCTTTCTCTCTCTCGGAGGACCTGAGCCCTAGGACCATGCCTCAGGACTACCTGACATGATGACTCCTTTCTGTCCCCAGTCCACCTGGCCGTGCTGCTGCTCCAGTTTCAACTGTTCTGCCTGCGGCTATGGAACCCTGACTTGTTCACTGCATGTGCTACCTTGTTCCGGGACCTGCTGTTTCGACTCTAACTACAGCACCTGCTGTCTCTAACTGTGAATGGTCAGCTATGAAAAGCCACTGACATTTACTCCTGAGGTTGCACCCTCTACAACCTGTTGCACCCTCTACAATCACTGTGATTATTATTATTTGTCCCTGCTGGTCATCTATGAACGTTTAAATATCTTGGCCATGTTCTGTTATAATATTCACTCGGCACAGCCAGAAGAGGACTGGCCACCACTCAGAGCCTGGTTCCTCTGTAGGTTTCTTCCTAGGTTCCTGCCTTTATATGGAGTTTTTCCTAGCCACCGTGATTCTACATCTGCATTGCTTGCTGTTTGGGGTTTTAAGCTGGGTTTCTGTATAGCACTTTGTGACATCGGCAGATGTAAAAAGTGCTCTATAAATACATTTCAATGATTTATGTCGGATGACAATAGAATGTTCATGATGTCACTGTGACAACTGTTCATAGACGTAGTATAAACCAACCTTTAGTCTTGAAATCTTTGATTGTTTAGTACATGGCCTCACAAGTGGATCCTTAAAGAGATGGGCGGGGCGTGTGAACACCCTGAAAAGGTGTAGACAGAGGGGCTCTCCAGTAGGTTTACCAAAATATGTGTGACATTTATGTGACAAAATGTGACATTTTCTTAAAAAGTGAGGTTACAAGTTTATCAACTTTCAAAGCAGAATTACTTTCCCATTTTTCCTCAACTGTAGTGTATGATATACAATTTTCTAGTTCTGAATACACCATTTGAAATTTTTATACATAAGACCAAATCGAGCCGGTCGGTCACAAATGTGCAGTTTTGTCACACAACACAATGCCACAGATTGTCTCAAGTTTTGAGGGAGGGTGCAATTGGCATGTTGACTGCCGGAATGTCCAACAGAGCTGTTTCCAGAAAATGTCATGTTCATTTCTCTACCATAAGCCTCCTCCAACATAGTTTTAGAGAATTTGGCAGTACGTCCAACCGGCCTCACAACCGCAGACCGCGTGTAACCACACCTGCCCAGAACATCCACACCCAGCTTCTTCACCTGCAGGATTGTCTGAGGTGGGGACTCATTGTGGGGAAAAAAAAACATTCTGATTGGCTGGGCCTGGCTCCCCAGTGGGTGGGCCTGGCTCCCAAGTGGGTGGGCTTATGCCTGCCCATACCATAACCCAATAGCGCAACAGTTGGGATAATGGAACAATTAATTTCTTATCCCTGGTTTGAGGTATGTTTTCCCAAGACATATTTCGAGCCAGCTCTGTGGTGTCTTAATCTACAGAGGAAGTCTGTCCGACCTTAGTGCAGCTGTAAGCAAGCGGGTCGGATCGGCTGGCTACCCAATAAGTTGCCCCTCTGGGGTAAATCACCTCACCTCAGGGCTTCTATTTTGAGAAATTAGAAATGTCTTTGTGAGCTAGTTTCTCTATAATAGCATTACTTCCGGCGCAAAAACTGATGTGCCCCTGAAAAGGGCACTTAACCATTATTTGCTCCAGTGGCATTGTACTACTATGGCTGACCCTAACAAACATTTCACTGCACCTGCTGTACCAGTCAAATGTTTGGACACACCTACTCACTCAAGAGATTTTCATAATTTGTACTATTTTCTACATTGTAGAATTATAGTGAAGACATCAAAACTATGAAACAACACATATGGAATCATGTAGTAAGCAAAAAAGTGTTAAACAAATCAAAATATATTTTATATTTGAGATTCTTCAAAGTAGCCACACTTTGCCTTGTTGACAGCTTTGCACACTCGTGGCATTCTCTCAACCAGCTTCACCTGGAATGCCTTTCAACAGACTTGTAGGAGTTCCCACATATGCTGAGCACTTGTTAGCTGATTTTCCTTCACTCTGCGATCCAAATCATCCCAAACCGTCTCAATTGGGTTGAGGACGGGTGATTGTGGAGGCCAGGTCATCTAATGCAGCACTCCATCACTCTCCTTATTGTTCAAATAGCCCTTACACAGCCTGGAGGTGTATTGGGTTATTGTCCTGTTGAAAAACAAATGATAGTCCCACTAAACCCAAACCAGATGGGATGGTGTATCGCTGCAGAATGCTGTGATGGCCATGATGGTTAAGTGTGCCTTGAATTAAAAATAAATCACAGACAGTGTCTCCAGAAAAGCACCCCCACACCATCATACCTCCTTCTCCATGCTTCATGGTGGGAACCACAAATCCGGAGATCATCTGTTCACCTAGTCTGTGTCTCACCAAGACAAGGCGGTTGGAACCATAAATCTCCAATTTGGACTCCAGACCAAAGGACATATTCTACCGGTCTATTGTCCATTGCTCGTGTTTCTGGGCCCAAGCAAGTCTCTTCTTCTTAATTGTGTCCTTTAGTAGTGGTTTATTTGCTGTAATTCGACCATGAAGGCCTGATTCACAGTCTCCTCGGAACAGTTGATGTTGAGATGTGTCTGTTACTTGAAGTCTGTGAAGCATTTATTTGGGCTGCAATTTCTGAGGCTGGTAACTCTATCCTCTGCAGCAGAGGTAACTCTGGATCTTCCTTTCCTGTGGCGGTCCTCATGAGAGCCAGATTCATCATAGCGCTTGATGTTTTTTTATACAGGTAACAAGCTGAGGTTAGGAGCACTCCCTTTAAGAGTGTGCTCCTAATCTCAGCTTGTTACCTGTATAAAAGACACCTGGGAGCCAGAAATCATTCTGATTGAGAGGGGGTCAAATAATTATTTTATAATTATTTTGTTGTTGTTATTCTGTCTCTCACTGTTCAAATAATATAATTTATAATTATAACTACCATTTAAATTATAGACTGATCATTCCTTTGTCAGTGGGCGAACGTACAAAATCCACAGGGGATCAAATACTTTTTTCCCTCACTCTAGGAATTCAAATTCACACACACAGGCAGTCACAGACACAGGCACGCATGCATGAACACGCAAACAAACACCTCACACCTTTTGATGATCATACCAGATGATTGGCAAGTTGACCACAGCAGATGGTTAAAAATATGGCTAAAATAGGTGACTTTGTAGAGCAAAAATGATATAATGACAGAAACTACAAATAATCTCTTGTGTTGTAGAGTAGGCCGCAGTGACAGATAAACATAGTTGTGGGGTGGTGAACATAAAAAGCACGGCAGCTCTGCGAATTGATATGGAATACTACTAATACTCTACTGTGTGGCCAAAAGATCATGGCAGAGTGAAGTGAACTGACCTTTGTCTATGTGTTTAATTTTTTTATATATATTTCACCTTTATTTAACCGGGTAGGCAAGTTGAGAACAGGTTCTCATTTACAATTGCGACCTGGCCAAGATAAAGCAAAGCAGTTCGACACATAGAACAACACAGAGTTACACATGGAGTAAAACAAACATACAGTCAATAATACAGTAGAAACAAGTCTATATACGGTGTGAGCAAATGAGGTGAGATAAGGGAGGTAAAGGCAAAAAAAGGCCATGGTGGCAAAGTAAATAAAATATAGCAAGTAAAACACTGGAATGGTAGATTTGCAGTGGAAGAATGTGCAAAGTAGAAATAAAAATAATGGGGTGCAAAGGAGCAAAATAAATAAATAAAATAAAATAAATACAGTAGGGAAAAAGGTAGTTGTTTGAGCTAAATTATAGATGGGCTATGTGCAGGTGCAGTAATCTGTGAGCTGCTCTGACAGCTGGTGCTTAAAGCTAGTGAGGGAGATAAGTGTTTCCAGTTTCAGAGATTTTTGTAGTTCGTTCCAGTCATTGGCAGCAGAGAACTGGAAGGAGAGGTGGCCAAAGAAAGAATTGGTTTTGGGGGTGACCAGAGAGATATACCTGCTGGAGCGCGTGCTACAGGTGGGTGATGGTATGGTGACCAGCGAGCTGAGATAAGGGGGGACTTTACCTAGCAGGGCCTTGTAGATAACCTGGAGCCAGTGGGTTTGGCGACGAGTATGAAGCGAGGGCCAGCCAACGAGAGCGTACAGGTCGCAATGGTGGGTAGTATATGGGGCTTTGATGACAAAACAAAACGGATGGCACTGTGATAGACTGCATCCAATTTGTTGAATAGGGTAGGATGGTCAGTTTTACAAGGGTATGTTTGGCAGCATGAGTGAAGGATGCTTTGTTGCGAAATAGGAAGCCAATTCTAGATTTAACTTTGGATTGGAGATGTTTGATGTGGGTCTGGAAGGAGAGTTTACAGTCTAACCAGACACCTAGGTATTTGTAGTTGTCCACGTATTCTAAGTCCGAGCTGTCCAGAGTAGTGATGTTGGACAGGCGGGCAGGTGCAGGCTGTGATCGGTTGAAGAGCATGCATTTAGTTTTACTTGTATTTAAGAGCAATTGGAGGCCACGGAAGGAGAGTTGTATGGCATTGAAGCTTGCCTGGAGGGTTGTTAACACAGTGTCCAAAGAAGGGCCAGATGTATACAGTTTTTGAGGTGATACAAATAATTTGCATATGTGCCTCCCTCCTGAACATATTTTAATCATCTACAGCCTTTGCACTGAAAAGTGGTGAAACTTTACACAAGTGTTTATGGTGAAACAAAAGAAGCTGCCAAATAATTATTTGAGTAAAACTGAAGAAAAATAAATTGGGGAAAAAGGTGTTTAATGAAAGCGATAAACAATGAAGATACGACAGAAACAACCCATGAGGAGCAAAGCTACCAATAACAAGCAATAGGCAACACCTCCATACAAATATGTATAAGGTGGTTGTTGTGAAATTGTAAGATTACTTGTTAGTTATTACGGCACTGGCAGAACTAGAAGCACAAGCATTTCACTACACTTGCATTAACATCTGCTAACCATGTGTGTGTGTGTGACCAATACAATTTGATTTGAAATGTAGCTGCTATATGACTAACACCATGAAGTCACTCACCAAATTGGATATGAACTGCCTCATATTAACTGAACTACTACTGTACATCTGCGTGGTTACTGCAGAAATAATTGTGTACCTGTGTGTTTCTCTCACCCCAGCTCCAGCATCAATGATCCAGTAACCAGTCATCTGTCACTGGCATTGTAATTAATCCGCTGGTATTTAGTGGATAATGAGATGCTGTTGTGGCTAGCTCAATTTTTCAACTCTTTTCTCTTTTCCCCGTGTCTGAAGTGAATTTAAGTTCCTGAGGATAAATAGAAGCCTCTTGCCAAACCTGACGAGATGGGCTTCTTAGCCTATTTACTTAACAGTATATTCCTCATGTTGCTTTCTCCTACCAGGCTTTTTTTTACAATAGCTGAGCATATTGGAAATCTAGGAGCTAGCGTCATGCCAAAGACAGGGGACATGTCAGAAGTTGTCTCAGCTTAAATGACAAAAGCCTTTGTCTTTCTGCATCTGCCGAGCGATAGTGTGATCATGTGAACTGTTCCATATTTACCAGATTGCTGGGAAGAGGTGCCAATTTCACTAAACTAATCTGACAGCAATGGCCGTGTCTGCTGCACACAGATAAATCTTTTTCAATCATGAGTGAAAATTAAATGCCGGACTAGATGGGCGCTCTCGGCTCTGAGATGGAAATTGTACTGCCACATGTAATATCTCACACTGAGCTATTGATCATTTGCACTCTTTCACTTGTAAAGGACCCCCCCAGAGGAAGTTGCTGCCACTATTTAGATGTAATTTCCTGTCCTAGAGTAAATGCACATTTAGGTTCCACCTCTGAAGAATGACAAAGGCTACTTATCAGTGGAGGCTCCTCAGAGGACGAATGGAAGGACTATCCTCATGGAATTTAAAAAATATGAAAATACTGAAATATTTAAAAAGTTATCCTTTTTTAGATAAAACTATTCTAAATATATTCACCTCACAAAATTACTGATTACCACCCAATCAAATTATCAGAGAATTAATCTAGTACTGAAAGCATAAGCTAAAGCTAGCTAGCACTGCAGTGTCACAAAGGTGGTGAGTAGCTGACTCAAAGAGAAAGACAATAGTTGAACTAATGTATTTCTTCAAAAAAGGAGAAGCAACAGACCGAGAGCGAGAGCTAGCTATATTTTTTTCACTTCACTTACTTAGCTAGCGAATGCAGCTAGCTAGTTTAGCCTATTCAAACACCCGGCTCAAGCAGAGAGGGATGCTATGTTAGCTAGCTGGCTATGGCTATCCAACACTGGAACTTTTTCAAGTCAAGGTAAGCTTTTATTTTTATGAATGTATTGCCACTGGGGCCCACCAGTGTAACTGCTAAACTGCTTTCTGTACACTGTACTGCATGATTGTAGCAGGTTTACTAACGCCTCAGTTCTAATAGAGGAAATGGCACCGACAGATGGGGCTGCCATGCTTCAAGCTCTTAGGAAACTATGCAGTATTTCGTTTTTTGTGTGTTGTTTCTTACATTATTAGCCCAGTAATTTTTTTGTGTTATTACATACAGCCAGGAAGAACTTTTGGACATCAGAACGGCAGTAACTCAGCAGCATTTCAACCAGGAATATGACTTTCCCAAACCGGATCCTTTGCAGCAGACACGGCCATAACACACCCCCCAGGACAATTGAACTGATCCCAGAGGCTGTTCCAAAACTCAACTGATGGAAAAGGGGTACTCGAAGCAGACTTTTAGTTTGATTCAGTAGGCTCGCACAACACCCACTGCTTTCAAGTATATTACTCACTAAGGTTCAGTCTCTGAATAATAAAGTTGACAAGCTTAGGGCAAGGATTTCCTTCCAGAGAGACATCAGGGATTGTAGCATACTCTGTTTCACGGAAATATGGCTCTCTCGGGATATACTGTCTGAGTCCGTTCAGCCAGTTGGGTTCTCAGTTCATCGCGCAGACAGGAATAAATATCTCTCCAGGAAGAAGAAGGGCGGGGGTGTATGTTTCATGATTAACTACTCATGGTTTGATTGTAAGAACATACAGGAACTCAAGTCTTTTTGTTCACCCAACCTAGAATACCTCACAATCAAATGCCAACCGTATTACCTCCCAAGATAATTATCTTCGGTTATAGTCACAGCCGTGTATATTCCCTTTGTTTATTTAATTTAAAAAACAACAATTATGTCTGGTCAGACCAATCAGAATTCATGCTTTAAGATTGTTTGATCACAATGACTGGGATGTGTTCCGGGTAGCCTCCGAGAACAACATAGATGAATACACTGACATCAGGAAGCATTTTGGAGATGTTGTATGACTATTAAAGCCTACCCTAATCAGAAACAGCATTCACGCAAAACTAAAAGCGTGAACCATCACATTTAATCAAGGCAAGGTGACTGGGAATATGGCCGAATTCAAGTGTAGTTATTCCCTCCGTAAGTCAATCAAACAGGCAAAATGTCAGTATAAAGACAAAATGGAGTCACAATTCAACGGCTCATGTGGCAGGGTCTACAGACAATCACGGATTACAAAGGGAAAACCAGCCACGTTGCAGACATCGACGTCTTGCTTCCAAACGAGCTAAACACCTTCTTCACCCCCATTGAGGACAACACAGTACCACCGACGCGACCTGCTACCAAGGACTGTGGGCTCTCCTTCTCTGTGGCCGACGTGAGTAAGACATTTAAGCGTGTTAACCCTCGCAAGACTGCATCCCTAGCCGCGTCCTCAGAGCATGTGCAGACAGAGAGTGTCACCAGCAAAGCACCCCCACACCATCACACCTTCTCCTCCATGCTTTACGGTGGGAAATACACATGAGGAGATCATCCGTTCACACATACCGCGTCTCACAAAGACAACGCAGTTGGAGCCAAAAATCTCCAATTTGGACTCCAGACCAAAGGACAGATTTCCACCGGTCTAATGTCCATTGATTGTGTTTCTTGGCCCAAGTAAGTCTCTTCGTATTAGTGGTTTCTTTGCAGCAATTCGGCCATGGCCTGATTCAGACAGTTTCTTCTGAACAGTTGATGTTGAGATGTGTCTGTTACTTGAACTCTGTGAAGCATTTATTTGGGCTGCAATTTCTGTGGCTGATAACTCGAATGAACGTATCCTCTGGAGCAGATGTCACTCTGGGTCTTCCATTTCTGGGGGCGGTCCTCATAAGAGCCAGTTTCATCATTGCTTTTGATTGTTTTTGTGACTGCACTTGAAGAACTTTCAAAGTTCTTGAAATGTTCCATATTGACTGACCTCATGTGTTTATGTAATGATGGACTGTGGTTTCTCTTTGCTTATTTGAGCTGTTCTTTCCATAACAAGGACTTGGTATTTTACCAAATAGGGCTATCTTCTGTATACCCCCCCCCCACCTTGTCACAACACAACTGGTTGGCTCAAATGCATTAAAAAGGAAATTCCACAAATGAACTTTAAAGAAGTCACAACTGTTAATTGAAATGTATTCCAGGTGACTACCTCATGAAGCTGGTTGAGAGAATGCCAAGAGTGTGCAAAGCTGAAAATATAAAATATACTGTCACGGATTCCCCCGGTACTGCTGCTCATTCCGTGCACCAGCTCTGGAGGTCTGCGTCCCCGGCCTCTAGGTATCACTGAACTGTTTCATTATGCACAGCTGGTTCCTATTCCCCCTGATTTAGTATGTGTATTATTGTTCCCCATTGTCCTGGTTGATTATTGTTCCCATGTCCATTGGTCTTGTAAGTACCTGTGCTTTGTTGTTTCGGCTTTCGTTGCTGCGTGTAATGTGTACTCGTTATTACGGGTCTCGTCCCGTGTATTGTTGTGCACTTGTTATTACGGGTCTCGTCCCGGGGATTGTTATTACAGGTCTCATCCCGTGTATTTATTAGAGGTTTAACCTTGCTCTTTTGTTTGGGTTACATCCCTGTGTTTTTGTATACATGTTTATTTTGGGCTTTGTCCCCGTATTTATGGGTGGAGTATTAAAACCCACTATTACGTATTCCTGCGCCTGTCGCCAATAATTTATACAACATGACATATATTTTGATTTAACACTTTTTTGGTTACTACATGATTCCATATGTGTTATTTACTAGTTTTGTGTGTAGAAAATAGTAAAATAAAGAAAAACTCTTGAATGAGTAGGTGTTTTAAAACTTTTGACTAATTAGTGTATGTTGTAAACTTTCATTCCTCGGCTAGGTTGTACAATAGTAATAGTATCGGGAAAACTTGAGTATGATGTAGAAGCCTAAACCTATCAATGTTACATTGAGCTGGGTGAATGGAATATGATAGACAGTCATCCAATATGCTGTAATAGAAATGTGGCCATGCTCATAATTTAAAAAAAATTATTGTCCTCCCTCAACTTAAATGGCACTGACCGCCACAGCTACTTACACATATTTACGAATTGGTTGTGGGAATATCCCTGTGGAGTTGATAAACATCAACAAATAGGGCACTGACAGCCGTCAGTGTGGCTAGCTAGCATGCTACCCTTAATGAGCTAGCTAGCTAAGCCCAATGTATTTCTATATGCTCATTTTGAACCTACAGTAAGCTTGTCGCCTGCCTTCCCGCCTTTGGGATGACAGAGACATGAGCATCTCTGTCACGCCCTGACCTTAGTATTCTTTGTTTTCTTTATTATTTTGGTTAGGTCAGTGTGTGACATGGGTGATATGTGTTTTTTGTCTCATCTAGGGTGTTTGTACTGTCTAGGGGTTTTCTAGATTTATGGGGTTGTTTCCATCTAGGTGTTTATGTAGGTCTATGGTTGCCTAGATTGGTTCTCAATTAGAGGCAGGTGTTTATCGTTGTCTCTGATTGGGAACCATATTTAGGCTGCCATCTTCTTTGGGTATTTCATGGGTTATTGTCTATGTTGTGTTGTACGTTAGTACATTGTTTATATAGCAGTCACATTCGTCTTATTCATTTTGTTGTTTTTGTTTAATTGTTCTTCGTGTTCTTCATTAAATAAAGAAGAATGTATTCTAACCACGCTGCGCTTTTGTCTACTCCATACGACGATCGTGACAATCTCATCATTATACACACATCTCTAGTGTAAATTACAAGGTGCACAGCACAGAAGGAGCGAACAAGACGAGACCAAAAAGACAACATGAGAACAAGCGGACATAAACACTCAAAAAAATGAATACAGCCATTTGTTATATATCGCGCAAAAACATGAACACAAATTCATTTGACATATCACCCAGCCCTAATGTCAGGTACACAGTACATACGTGACCTACCTCCTCCCCTTTTAAATGGGAAAGAAGGGTTCACAGAGTATAGTACCTAGCGATGATAGCTGGCCCACACGTTCATTCGCCTCCTTTTCAACTTCCAAGTGCATCTTAATGGCCTCTATTTGGCTGATCATCTCAGGCCAAATGCAGGATTAAATTTGTATGGAAATTGCCTGATTACACAACAAAGCAGAATCTCGGTAGGCCATTTAAAAAATAAAGTTTGTGAGGCTGTTTACTTCACTTCATATTTGCCATCAAGAGCTTTCATTATCAGCAGTTTGTTGCTAAACCCATTCCAGTTGATAGAGTCCCCTCAGCTTACCAATGGAGAGGTGAGCAAATGAGCAAATCACGTCAACAAGCAGTATGCAATGAGGTTATGAGGGGTAAATGGAAAATACGTTTAAAAAAGGTGGCTGGCTAATACTCTATATTGAGTGAAGCAGTACTTGGTGGTGCGTTCATGAGAGCTCACTATCTGTGGATGGGTCTCATTTGAGAGATGGGTGTTTATCAGTGAGTGAGTGCTGAGGGTGGCGCAGTCAAGCATAATTTGGCTGACCATGCTTCCTAGGTACACCGTTAATGGCAGTTTGAGTGCAGCGTGAATTGGTGAGAGGCACTCAATGAGGCTACACCACAAAAAACATTTGCATAGCCGCGTTAGTCAGCCAGCCAGTCAGACATCAACCAACGCCAACAGTGGGAAGTCTTAATCTAAACCATTAAAATTCAATGTGTCACTGTGATGATTTCGACAGATCAGCATTACCGAGAGACAATGCTCAGACAGATATCAAGCCTGTGCACTTCAGATTTCATGGTGCACCTTGTTTGTGTAATAGACTCAAAGCACCACGTCATACCATCCATGGCAGCTTGCTTGTGCCTCTGCACATTAATTTGACTGTCAGTTCGGCTGGCGAGGGTAAGTAATGTATGAGAGACACTAGGATATGAAAGGACTTGTTTTTAATCACCCTGCCAATCACCCTACAAGCTGGGGGAATGTAGAGCAGCCCAAGATACCCGGAGAGGTACACATGCATGTATGCACGCACATACGCATGCACGCAAGCACACATGATTGCACAACAATACAAATCAAATCAAAGTTAATTGGTCGCAATCGCAGATTAACAGACGTTACAGCTGGTGCATCAAAATGATTGTGTTTCTTGCTCCTACAGTGCAGTGTATATATAAGGTCCCACAGTTGACAGTTCATGTTAGAGCAAAAACCAAGCCATGAGGTCGAAGGAACTGTCCGTAGAGCTCAGAAACAGGATTGTGTCGAGGCACAGATCTGGGGAAAGGTACCAAAAACGGTGTGTAGCATTGAAGGTCCCCAAGAACACAGTGGAAGAAGTTTGGAACCACCAAGACTCTTCCTAGAGCCAGCCAAACTGAGCAATCGGGGGAGAAGGGCCATGGACAGAGCTCCAGAGTTTGTCTGTAGAGATGGGAGAACATTTCAGAAGGACAACCATCTCTGTAGCACTCTACCGATCAGACCTTTAAGGTAGAGTGGCCAAATGGAAGCCACTACTCAGTAAAAGGCACATGACAGTCCGCTTGGAGTTTGCCAAAAGGTACCTAAAGGACTCTCAGACCATGAGAAACAAGATTCTCTGGTCTGATGAAACCAAGATTGAACTCTTTGGCCTGAATGACAGGCGTCACGTCTGGAGGAAACCTGGCACCGGTGAAGCATGGTGGTGGCAGCATCATGCTGTGAGGATGTTCTTCAGTGGCAGGGAAAGGGAGTCTAGTCAGGATCGAGGGAAAGATGAACGGAGCAAAGTACAGAGAGATACTTGATGAAAACCTGTTCCAGACTGCTCAGTGCCTCAGACTGTTGTGAAGGTTCATGTTCCAACAGGACAACGACCCTAAGCACACAGCCAAGACAATGCAGGAGTGGCTTCTGGACAAGCCTCTGAATGTCATTGAGTGGCCCCGCCAGAGCCTGTACTTGAACCAGATCAAACATCTCTATAGAGACCTGAAAATACATACAACCTGAAAGACCTTGAGTGGATATGCAGAGAAGAATGAGAGAAACTCCCCAAATACGTCAAGCTTGTACGTTCATACCCAAGAAGACTCAAGGCTGTAATCACTGCCAAAGGTGCTTCAATAAAGTCCCAAGTAAAGGGACTGAAAACTTATGTGAATGTGATATTTCAGTTTTTATTTTTTATACATTTGTAAACATTTCAAAAAACTTGTTTCTGCTTTGTCATTATGGGGTATTGTGTGTTGATTGGTGAGGGAAAAAATGAGGGTGGGAAAAATGTAATCCATTTTAGAATAAGGCTGTAACGTAACAAAATGTGGAAAAAGTCAAGGGGTCTGAAAACTTTCAGAATATACTGTTGGTCCATTATATCTTCTACATACAGTTGATGTCGGAAGTTTACATACACTTAGGTTGGAGTCATTAAAACTCATTTTTCAACCATTCCACAAATGTATTGTTAACAAACTATAGTTTTGGCAAGTAAGTTAAGACATCTACTTGTGCATAACACAAGTCATTTTTCCAACAATTGTTTACAAACAGATTATTTCACTTATAATTCACTGTATCACAATTCCAGGGAGTCAGAAGTTTACATACACTAAATTGACTGTGCATTTAAACAGCTTGGAAAATTACCGAAAATTATGTCATGCTTTAGTAGCTTCTGATAGGCTAATTGACATCAGTTGAGTCAATTGGAGGTGTACCTGTGGATGTATTTCAAAGCCTACTTCATTCAAACGTAATATGCAACTTTTCAGTGAAGTTAGGAACCAATATATACAGGCAGTTAGGAAAGCTAAGGCTAGCTTTTTCAAACAGAAATTTGCATACTGTAGCACAAACTCAAAAACGTTCTGGGACACTGTAAAGTCTATGGAGGGTAAGAGCACCTCCTCTCAGCTGCCCACTGCACTGAGGCTCGGAAACATTGTCACCATTGATACTGTAAATCCACTATAATTGAGAATTTCAATTTTTCTACGGCTGGCCATGCTTTCCACCTGGCTACCCCTACCCTGGTAAACTGCCCTGCACCCCCCACAGCAATTCGTCCAAGCCTCCCCATTTCTCATTTACCCAAATCCAGATAGGTGATGTTCTGAAAGAGCTGCAAAATCTGGACCCCTACAAATCAGCTGGGCTAGACAATCTGCACCCTCTATTTCTAAAATGATCTGCCGAAATTGTTGCAACCCCTAATACTAGCCTGTTCAACCTCTCTTATATCGTTTGAGATTCCCAAAAACTGGAAAGATGCCACAATCACCCCCCTCTTCAAAGGGGGAGACACTCTAGACCCAAACTGCTATAGAGGTCTTCGAAAGCCAAGTTAGCAAACAGATTAGACCATTTCGAATCCCACCGTAACTTCTCTGCTATGCAATCTGGTTTCCGACCTGGTCATGGGTGCACCTCAGCCATGCTCAAGGTCCTAAACTATATCATAACTGCCATCGATAAAAGACATTACTGTGCAGCCGTATTCATCGACCAGGCCAAGTCTTTCACCACATTCTTATCGGCAGACTCAACAGCCTTGGTTTCTCAAATGACTGACTCGCCTGGTTCACCAACTACTTCTCTGATAGTGTTCAGTGTGTAAAATCTGAGGGCCTGGTGTCGGGACCTCTGGCAGTCTCTATGGGGGTGCCACAGGGTTCAATTCTCAGGCTGACTCTTCTCTGTATACATCAATGATGTCGCTCTTGCTGCTGGTGATTCTCTGATCCACCTCTACGCAGACGACACCATTCTGTATTCTTCTGGCCCTTCTTTAGACACTAACCTCCAGACAAGCTTCAATGCCATACAACACTCCTTCCGTGGCCTCCAACTGCTCTTAAATGCATGCTCTTAAACCGATCTCCGCACCTGCCCGCCCGTCCAGCATCACTACTCTGGACGGTTCGGACTTAGAATATGTGGACAACTACAAATACCTAGGTGTTTGGCTAGACTGTAAATTCTCCTTCCAGACTCATATTAAGCATCTCCAATCCTAAATTAAATCTAGAATCTGCTTCCTATTTCGCAACAAAGCATCCTTCACTCATGCTGCCAAACATACCCGTGTAAAACTGACCATCCTTCCGAGAGATGAACGGACTTTAGTGCGAAAAGTGCAAATCAATCCAAGAACAACAGCAAAGGACCTTGTGAAGATGCTTGAGGAAACAGGTACAAAAGTATCTATATCCACAGTAAAATGAGTCCTATATCGACATAACCTGAAAGGCCGCTCAGCAAGGCAGAAGCCACTGCTCCAAAACCGCCATAAAAAAGCCAGACTATGGTTTGCAACTGCACATGGGGACAAAGATCGTACTTTTTGGAGAAATGTCCTCTGATCTGATGAAAAAAATATATAACTGTTTGGCCATAATGACCATTGTTATGTTTGGAGGAAGAACACCATCCCAACCGTGAAGAACGGGGGTGGCAGCATCATGTTGTTGGGGTGCTTCGGTGCAGGAGGGACTGGTGCACTTCACAAAATAGATGGCATCATGATGGAGGGAAATTATGTAGATATATTGAAGCAACATCTTAAGACATCAGTCAGGAAGTTAAAGCTTGAATGCAAATGGGTCTTCCAAATGGACATTGACCCCAAGCATACTTCCAAAGTTGTGTCAAAATGGCTTAAGGACAACAAAGTCAAGGTATTGGAGTGGCCATCACATAGCCCTGACCTCAATCCTATTGAAAATGTGTGGGCAGAACTGAAAAAGCTTGTGCGAGCAAGGAACCCTACAAACCTGTTTCAGTTACACCAGCTCTGTCAGGAGGAATGGGCCAAAATTCACCCAACTTATTGTGGGAAGCTTGTGGAAGGCTACCCGAAACATTTGACCCAAGTGAAACTATTTAAATGCAATGCTACCAAATACTAATTGAGTGTATGTGAACTTCTGACCCACTGGGAATGTGATGAAAGAAATAAAATATTAAATAAATAATTATCTCTACTATTATTCTGACATTTCACATTCTTAAAATAAACTGGTGATCCTAACTGACCTAAGACAGGGAATTTTTACTTGGATGAAATGTCAGGAATTGTGAAAAACTGAGTTTAAATGTATTTGGCTGTATTTTATATTTGGTTTTGGTTATTTAGGTTTACACTGAAAGCATTGTTCCATCCCAAAAATGTATAAAATAAAGTATTTTACCAAGGATTTAAATGGCATCAACGTGAAGAGAATTACTTTCACATACATAATTATGCATGTCTGTGTAGTACAGATCAGGAACTCATGATGAATTCCATTACAGGGTCTAAATCCACTTCACTTACTGTAGTTCAATAATCAAAATTGATTTTTTCAAAGTCAATGTGTCATGTCATAGCTGACAGCCCATTCTTTCTGCAGACATCGTTGAATCTCAATTCAGAGCTGATATTTAACAAAGAAAACGTGGACACTTAAAAAGCTGAGGGAGATTTGACCAAACTTTGCATTTGCACTGTTCTTCCAGTAAATGTGTTATTGTAAAATGTTCAGTGTAAACTGTTAAACGCAGTCAATGTGCATAGATAGAGTTGTATGGTTTGTTAAACTTTGAAATCAATGTTTTTTGTTTAGCATACATTTTAAGTAAAAAATCTGAGTCTCAGCTAATTTCTGTTACCGTGGAAGTGCCCAAGAGACAAACCATCAACCATTAAAATAATATGTGAACCTTCTGTTTAGTGCCACAAGTGTGTATCAAGCCCCCAGGTTAAACAACTGTAAGACGCTACTGAGCCAGCATCCACCAGTAACAGCTACTAATCAAACATCTCTCCCAGGAGATTCAACACATGGTGGAGTACTGTATTAAACAACTGACCCTCTAAATCTCGGCAGGGCATAGTCACGTATTGATTTGACCAAAATAACATATGGAGCACGACGAAATGGAGTGTGGGCCGTGTGGGCTGTTCCCTCGGCTCATAAATGTGTCCGTGTTTGCGGTGCTCCTGTGGTTAGCACACAGCCCGGATCTAAACGGGGCCCTATGAGTCATAGGCTGCTCTAGCGAAAGATGATGCTCTATTCTTCTCCTAGAGTAAATAAACATGGTCGGATCGCTCTCCAAACACTAGAAGGTCCCTTGTCCAGGTACTGAAGGCTTAGCCACCATCTGTGTCAGTCAGACAGGACAACACTAGCCTTCTGTAGTACTGTAGTCACTGCTCTGTGCTGCCCCATTCCCAATATTATAAATAGAACAGCGGGAAGGAGTGGAGGATAAAAGAGGTTGAGGAGCGGGAAGAAGAGTATAGGAGGAGGAGATGAGGATGGAAGAGGAGAGGGGTAGAGAGTAAGGTGAGGGAAAGGAGGGTGGAGTCCTGCTTCTAAGCACCTGTCTTGCCTCCCTACAGGAAAGGGAGAAGGAGGGCAGGAGAGGAGTGACGCGTCGTGTTTGAGATGCTGTTAACGATGGGGCTAAATTACACTTAATCGATCCATATGAACTTCCCCTCTATGTCTCACTGACATTGTAATTACACGGTAGCGACAATTAGGACATTAACGCTAGCTAGTGGACAAGGTTAATATGCCGGCGTTCATGCGGTGCACATCTCCCTTTCATACAATTTCATCTCATTTCCTGACACCAACACGTCAAATGGATAGCGATTCTCTTATCCCCTTTTAATCTGTTGACTTGAATTGACGTACATCCTTAATTCGAAGATATCGCTGTATCAATTTCAGGGCCTTATAACCCTGTCAATGATTAGTATATTCCCACAGTAGCATTGTGTTTTCTGATACGGATATGCAGATAAAGCAGCATGACATTTAAACACAATATTTGCAAGACTGTAAAGAGGATGCAATGTGTGTTGCATGTTTTTCAATGAGCCATTGCTACATGTAACCAGAAGTGTCAAAAGAGTAGGCTGACACATTCCAACTTACAAAATCCTAAATCTGCCTTCAGAAAGTATTCATACCCCTTGACCTATTCCACATTGTGTTGTGTTAGTCTGAATTCAACATGGATTTTTTTTTAAATAAAAAAATTCACCCACCTCCACACAATACCCCATAATGACATATTGACACCATGTTTTTTTAAAGGGTGCAAATGTATTGAAAATGAAACACAGAAAATCATTTACATAAGTATTCATACCCATGAGTCAATACATGTTAGAATCACCTTTGGCAGAGTCTTTTTGGGAAAGCCTAAGAGCGTTGCAGACCTTGATTGTATAATATTTTCACAATATTATCTATAAAACTATTCAAACTCTGTTAAGTTGGTTGTTGATCATTGCTAGACAGCCATTTTCAAGTCCTGCCATAGATTACAAAGCCAATTTAAGTCAAAACTGTAACTAGGCCACTCGGGAACATTAACTAGGCCATTCAGGAACATCAATGACGCCTACATCTTTTAAGTGACTGGGTGTATTGATATACCATCCAAAGTGTAATTAATAACTTCACCATGCTCAAAAGGATTTTCAGTGTCTACTTTTTGTATTTTTACCCATCTACCAATAAGTGCCCTTCATGGCAAGGCATTGGAAAACCTCCCTGGTCTTTTGTGTTTGAATCAATTGAATTCACTGCGCGACTGAGGGACTTTACAGATAATTGTATGTGTGTGGTACAGGAGTGAGGTAGTCATAAAAAAAGTCATACTAAACACTATTCTTGCACACAGAGTGAGTCCATGCACCTATTATGTGACTTGTTAAACTCCTGAACTGATTGAGGTTAGCCAAACTAAGGGCTTGAATACTTAGACTCAAGATATTTCAGCTTTTACTGTTTTATTAATTTGCACAAAATTTGAAGAACAAGTGTAATTCCACTTTGTGTGTATACCAGTGACACAAAATATCTAGATTTTAAATTTAGGCTATAACGCAACAAAATGTCAAGGGGTGTAAATACTATAAGAATGCACTGAGCCATACATCTACATATCCATATATAATGTAGACAGGATGAATTTACTTGACCCAGAATTCACTGTTGAGCACAATACTATTTATCTGATTAAATCATCCCCATTTGGCTAATTACTCCGATGGGAAGGCAGCATATCAATAACACACACACACACACACACACACACACACACACACACACACACACATCTATATTCCTCTTATTATGGTGATTAACACTGTGAACCCAGTCGTGAACAATGCCTACCCCTCACAAATAATTAGGTAGGTACTGGCAGCATGCCATTGTGTTGCCGAAGACAAAAGTCTTTGTAATTGTGCATGTCATTACCAAGGTGGCCACCACGCTGCAAGATCACTGACCCTCAATTTCAATACCAAGGATGCCCTTTTGACGTCTGATAATTAGATCTATGGGGTATTTATATACTGTTTGTCTCATTGAGTTCATGCACGTTCCATGAAAGATTGATTCCCAAACGTTGCAATATTCTTTATTCTACTCTCTTTCCTTGTGCTTATTTGTACTTAGCGTTTCAAAAACAATTGAGACCATAATCACAGACTTAAGGGTTTAGGGTCTTCCTTTTGTTTATCTTGATTGCTTTTCACTTTATCCACACAGTGAGATTTCAACTAGCCAGATTTCAACTCATTGAAAAATGAAAATATCTCCGGCACACAACTGGATCGTCAGTTTTGATCTCTTCTCTCTCTAACTGTGGTTTAAATCGAAAACATTAAGAATCTACAACTTGGCCAGGAGTTTTTCTAAACAAAAACCGCTCATCAGCTTTAATGCTCCAGTACTAGCCTTGCTCCCCTCCACAACATATCAACTACGCCGAACCCACGTTGTCAGAGGCAGTCTGGCTGATGAACACAACATGGTATCTGTACATATCGGTATCCCTGGGTTTCTAAGCGCGGAAATCGACTCTGCCGCACGAGCATGCTTTTACAGCACAGTCGATAGCGCGCTGGACTTCGGGCAAGAAGGTCGAGGGTTCAAGACCTGCTCCCTGCTGTTTCATTACAATACTGTACTAGATCAACTTTACTACCCATTTCCCCATGTTCCCTTCACTTTGAGTGAATACCATCTGACGTTAACTACGTCTCCCTTGGGAGTTAGGGTTAATAGACGGTTGACACTTAAAACTCACATAAAATCTTGGCAAATTACATTTAGACTACTGGTCACCATGGAGATGGCAGGAGCAACCATAAACAATACCCTTTACCAAGACAACGCTGTCTGTATTGTACATTAACCCGAGTAAACTCCCAGCTGTTTTTTTCTCTCTCACAAAATAGTCATTAGCCGTTGGGAAATAATTACCGTGCCGGAAAGCACTTTAAACAGGTGAGAAAGGAGGACAAATAATTGACCCCCTCATCCGTGAAATCGCTCCATTCAGGAGCTGCCAATGACCTGTGAAGAATCAGATTGAGTTTAGCTTTTTACCACTACGGAAGACTGTAGGTGTGTGATGTAAATGTCTTCAAGTGCAGTCTGAGGTGGTCTAGTGTCCCTGTGCATCATCACCACTCTGGGACTAGCCACAGCTCCTCACCGATACTCTTTTCATTTCATTTAACATTAGGTTAAGAAATATTAAGTTTTTAAAAAAAAACACAGTGACGTTTATGTCTATGTGAATCCTCGTCGGACAGATTACATTTTGTTCTGTCTGCCAGATCCATTTGAAATCTGTTCTATGGGTCGAGGGAGGAAGGGGGTGGGGGGGTTTTATTCCCGGTCATGACCAGCAAGCTCATATTGATTCTTGCAGATTCAAGCTTACAGGCTGGCGTGAGCTGTTCCATGATTGCAGCATATTCATGTCAAACCTTGCATTCCAATCCCTTTACTTGTACAGTCAAGTACTGTTTCCTAGAGATAGGCTATACTACACAAACAAACAAGAATTTCCTATAAGCCAAGCTAATAAAGATGAGATAAGCCTACTATTGCCTGGGATTTAGGAGCAAATGTCAGCTCGGCTCATTGAGATGAGAAGAAGCACAGTTTGCGGCACGACTAGAAAAAAAGGAAAAAGCACAGTTCTCTTTATCCCCAGCTGATAGATGAGGCCATCTTTGTTCATGGCCTTCCCTAATAACCTGAAACAAGGAGCGGCTTCCATCTTCTTCCTTCATGGCCTGAGTAATCACAGGAGAAAATACCCCTTCTCTGCTCTTTAGACAGCATCATTAATAATTGTTGTGTAATTAAATTAAGTGTCCTCTCCTTTTTGGCGATTGGAGCGATTAGTCCCCCAAATGAGTGGCCCGGATGTCCTGCTGCCTGCGTAGATCTCTTCAGACCATCACCATAAGTGGGCGGCGGTTGAATGAAGAAGACGCACTGTTTATTATTCCCTGTGGGAGAAAGTAGGAGGAGGACCTAAGAGACAAGAAGTAACCATTCACACAAAAGTCCTGAAACCCCCACTGCAAGGAGCTAAATAATGATGACCCACTATTGGACAACCCCATCCTCCCTCCCAAAAATAGAAAACAGTGCTGATAAATCACTTCCTAAAGTGAAACGGCGATAGTCCAGTCTGCTCACAGGTGAAAATTCCAGCATCGTATCTCTTCGCCCTCTTTCTTTTAGCTCACCACCCCCTTACACCCCTCTACCTTCCGACCCAACTTCCACCCCCCACCTATGCGAGATTTACGATGCCTGCTGCCCCTAACCCCACCCCATGCTCCGGCTACAAAAGCATCTGACACGCGTTAGACTGAGCTCCAAAGGGGCGTGTCTGTCCGGGATCTGGGCCCGGTTGCAGTCTAGACACATGATAAATTGAATCCCCCAGGTGTCACGGTGAAGGAACTGGCCTGTCAAGTGTGTGCCCCCTCCCGTCACTCAGCTAGCCACCACAGATGCTTGCCGCTAGCTATCGGAGAAAGAGAGAGGGAGAAAAAGAGAAAGGAGATAACAGCCAACATATGCTGCCCTCCCTCATGCCTGGCTGACTGGCTTGTCCATCCTCCCTGCTCCCGCTCCCGCTCACTCTCCCCCAACCAACCACTGCCTTTTTCATTCTAGGCACTGTATCAATATGACAACGTTCTGGAGTCACTGAATGTATCCTTCCCCTGCAAGCCATTCAAAGCTCTCACTGCACTTGTCCCCTCTGTGTTGACCACCGTTAAGTGCCATGGCCGTATTATTCGATACAGCCCAGCCAAAGGAAAACTGTCATTTTTACTTGTCATGGGTTTTGACATCATATATCAGCCTATAATCTTTCCAAGTGCTTGATCCCAAATTCCCCTTCAATAGGATGGCAAGTCAAATTTACTATCAATATAGGATGCTATAGTTTCCATTCTGATGATATGTAGACTGCCATAATGCCAAAGCCTGTGTTCCTTCCTCCCATTGCCAAGGCAGTCATTATTTACTGTAGGCCAACGACTAACGAGATGTAACAACTCAGTCATCA
This sequence comes from Oncorhynchus masou masou, assembly GCF_036934945.1. Lineage (NCBI taxonomy): Eukaryota > Metazoa > Chordata > Actinopteri > Salmoniformes > Salmonidae > Oncorhynchus > Oncorhynchus masou. The sequence continues at coordinate 51,799,691 of NC_088224.1, read as the reverse complement.
AGTGTGACAGATTGGCTCGAACCAAATCGTCCTTGGGTTTTTTCCAAAAGCGTACTCCATCATCGGGATGAAAACAACAATTTAATGAACACCACAGAACTTCCCATGACAGAGTAACTATCAGAGATGACCTAATGAACAGAGCAGAGGGCCCCCTCTCCAATCTACCTCTGTCCACAAACAATTAGGCTGCTTTTACACAGGCAGCCCAATTCTGATCTTTTGCACAATTATTGGCAAAAGATCTTATCTGATTGGTCAAAAGACTAATTGGCGGCATCCCTATTAACATTGGTGCCGTTTCACCCTCCCTCCCTGTCCCAGGTACAACACCATTCCGACACAACTCCAAGTATACACCTTGTGGTTTAGTGTGTGTGTGTGGGGGGGGGGGGTATTGAAGGGTTTACGCTCTGTTTTTAATTGAATTGAGATGAAACCGGTAACAATGCCAATAATGGGCTCAATATGCTGGAAAGAAAAATTAGGGCACGTTCAAAATTAGGAGTAGAAATGTTTTGATCACAGTTAATAAAAATTGTCAAACAAGCATACTGTAACTTGGGTGTCGGAAAATGTTCTGCTCAGGAAGACTCAAAGACCCGCCCCCATCCCGGCAAAGCGAATCACACCCACACTTGTAAACTGATAGGAGAGCAATTTAATCTCTCAATATAGTGGGATCTGGAGAAAGAGATATCGCTTGATCAAAGCAAATCTATGCACAGCTTTAAACTAACTTTTAAACTAACAGAAAAATGAAACAACGACTAGCTAGCTAGGGGGACCCATGCAGGGATCCTAACCAAACATCTATTTGCATTTCAACCACAGACACTGTTCCCAATGAAAGTTCTGTCACGTTTCAAAGACTGTAGTGGTGCCTACAGCTCCTGTGGAAGCTCTACATAAAATATTCTCCCCCCCCTTTAATCCTGTGGAGTGACATCTCTAGCAGGAGCCGAGTTGCACAGTGGCACTGTTCTGTTTCTCTGTTTTTTGGGGGATATTGCCAAAGCTTGCAGATTAATCTGACTGAGTCGGTCGCTGCCCCACATGAGACACTGTGTCGTGCAGAATAGCAGTGCATTTCCACATAACACGATTGGGGCAATGAAACCACGGAGCCAGATTAATTTTCATTGTTGGGAAGTGAAGTATGCTGGGGGACCGTTGGGCCATGCGAGTGAAATAAATCTCCACCTGGACTCAACAGTTGCATTGTGGGTATTTCTGTTGTCTGATTTCTTGATCCAATTGCTGGTTACTTAAGGATTCTGGGAGGAGAGGAGGAACACTAGCTCAATTAGTAATAATGAGGTGGAATGAATCATGTAAGCAGTGCCCATTTGAAATGATTCACTGACTTACACTAAGGACACATCCCTAACCTCACGTTCATGTTCACACACAGCCAGACATGTTGACAATGATGATACATAATGTAATGAATGATTCTTGAGGACGTCATGGGCATTTGTCATGATTCATTTCATTTTGCATGATTTTCTGTGATTTAAAGGATGTAAGGAGTAAAATGACAGTCCCCACAGACTGCTCACCCCAGGGCGCCATCTTGGTTTAGGCAAAGAGAGGGCTGACTAACATCGAACACGTCAAGAACATCTTATGCTAACTGCACGATAAAGATTTTAATTCCAGCTGTAACTTCTTCAGTGGATAAATATAAGAACGAATAACATTCTTTGCAGAAAAATCCATCCAATTTGAGAGCGAGACACCCTGTGGTCAGACATCACAGCAGGAGTCACATGCAGCTGCTAAGCACTGCCTCTGGCAATGTTCACTGTAACATTTTCACAGACGTCAATAGATGCATTAGCCTTCTTCGCCCCCCTGCAAACAGGCCTGATCAGGGTCCTTCACATTCTCACACACACACACACACACACACACACACACTTATGCATGCGCACACACACACACACACACACACACACACACACACACACACACACACACACACACACACACACACACACACAATCAGATTCAATCCACATTCTGTCATGGGGAAAAGAGATGGCTGATAATAACAGGACACCTCTGGCTCCACTAAAGCAAGGTATCACAGGTAGCAGGATATGTAAGTCTGCCTCCCTGCTGTCCTCGCCTCAAGATCCATTATCAACTCTCCCCACCCTCTCCCAGAGAGCTCTGTAATTTCAAAATAAATAAATCATTACCGACTTTAGCAGTGGGATTAATCAAGTTCTGAACAGCTCCCCTCCAAGTGTTCTGTCACTCCCATCAAGCATCGGCTTGCGATTGGCAGACTTGACGGAGGGGATTACAAGTGTCAAAGTTAAAACCTACATCTCAGACTGACTGCTGACCGTTTCGTCTCTTACTCCCCCTCTCTGTGTCTCCCACTCTCTTGACAGATTCTCTCTCTCTACCTTTCTCAATTTCTCTTATTTTTTCTCTCCCTCCCTCTCTCTTTTTCTGCCTCTCCCTCATCTCTCTCAGCTAAATCCATACAGTGCTATCAGGGGGCAAACATACCACCATGTTTGTGTACAGTATATGTGACGTTAATCTTGAAAATCAGGCTTTGTGGATCCAACTTTGGAAATGTGATGTTAGCCGTAAGAGGCCCTGTGTAAATTAGTCACAGAGTGGAGAGTTAGGGGGTAGGCAGGGTGGGAGGGAAGGCTGGGGTGGGTAAGTGCTCTGCTGGATCGAACAAAAAAAGAAGAGGAGCTCATATCATCGCTCACCAAGCAGCAGCCACAGGAAAATCAAACGGATTGTTTGTTTTTCTCAATACAAATCTGATGCTTTTTTAATGTGACATGGATTTATAGCACCGGCTACTCAGGAGGAATGTAAAAAAAAAAATCCCAATTTTCTTTGTTTGTCTTTTTGTTATTGAAGGGCCACTCTCTTAAAACAGAGAAGATAGACTTGCAAGACAACTGACCAGGCCATCCATTATAAACCATATTTCTAAACCACAATTTGATTTATGTCGTCCCCCACAGATGATGCAGCGCCCTCCTTGGGCCAATTGAGATAGTCGAAATGTGACTAACACATTTCACCTTGGGCCAGTCAGTGTAATTTTGTAAATGACAAATCTTTATGGCAAGACACGTCACTCACCCAAGTTTTGTCAAAATCTTGCCAGTGCTGTCTGTGTGACGAACACAGTCAATTTCATCGTGGGGGACAATTCGTCATACAAGTATCATATGGCTATCTTAGCTATTGTATTACAAAAGGATCATTACTATTTTCACACAGAAGCAGCTGTTCAGCAGGAGCTAAAGAAGGGAACATTGTGCTTCACAGTGAATAATATTGAATCACATTATTCATCATCAATCCCTTAGCTGTCCAGCACAACAACAACAGCAGCAGGTCATGTGGGTGGTGTGGGTTAAGATAAAGAGTTTACTGTTATTGTGCCACTGTGAATCACTGAGTCGGTGTCCCAAATGGAACCTATTCCCTATTTAGTGCACTACTTTTAACCAAAGCCCATAGGGACTCTGAAATGCAGATCCATATCAAGGTCATATCTCTGAAGGGCAGAGTCACGATGTGACACTCCTATAGTTCCTTCCCAGGAAAAACCCACATCGAGCTCATTCATGCAGCTTGGAATTAATTCTGTCTGCTTATACTCCATACCGTTTTTAAATTGCCTACTCAGCCAAGCTCGTCCCCCAAACTTCAATCGAGAACGCCTAATTAAATTGAACAAGTACTAATTCTTCTATTTACTTTTTTTCTCTCGCTCTCTCTCCCAAAGAAATTGGCGTGGTTGTATGATTGTGTGTTTTTAATCCAGAGAGATACTAAGCTGTCTTTCCGCCAAATATTATGCCAAAGGATTTTCGTTAGTCCTTTGGCATAGTGCACAATGACACTTTAATAAACAGGCAAACAAACTGCAACCCAAACTGGCATGTGTGAGGAGAATCAAACCCACTGATATTGGCAGTGGCCTCCTGTCCTCCCTCAGTCAGACTAGACTGAGTGCTTTGATTTCATCTTCCCATTTACATCCATTAAGACAGACTCGGAAATGAAGGCAGAAATCAGAGACGCCGAATGAAACGGTTCGCATTAGCCCCAGTCTGTGGTGAATAGGCTGATTATTACCGACTGAGGTTGATGTGAATTGTGAAAATGGAATGTGCTGCCATTATGAGGAGCATTTTGTTTGGTGAGAGAAAGAAAGGGACTATAGTGGGGGGGGGAAATGATTGAGTTCAGAATGTATCTCAGACACATTGTCTGAGTGTGTCTGGGGCCTGGAGAGGCAGAGAAAGCAGCACAGTGCAGCCAGGCCAGGCCAGGGCTACATACAGGCTACGGGTCGGTACAGCCCAGACGGACGGACAGACGGACAGACAGACAGCCTGGTTCTGCATCATCAGCCATCTGGCTGGTCCTGAATGACTGACAGCTAGGCAGGTGAGATCTCCCCTTGAGTTCCACCTCTTAAACAACTCCCCCTCCCCATGCCACAAACATGTGTGCACTGCACACAAACACGTATATATTCACGTACATAGGCAGGCTTTCGTATACATGATTGGGAGAGTTTTTACATACATGTACTGCTGTTTGAATAAACCAAGGTGGGTCAGAACCACTCTCGCATGACGAGTTACCTTGCCTGAGACCGGAAGACTTAGGTTGGCTCCCTGAACTAATGCCTATAGTGCTTCAGCTCAACAGGCCAACAGAGACTATTGGCACCCAGGAAACCTGGTTTCGAACCTCAGTCGGTCCATATGCTTACCCTCCCGAGCTCATCCTAGTATCACAGTCCCCTTGCTCTCACACCAACGCACTTTACCTCACACTGCTCCCATCTCACACACGCTAACATCTGTCCGTCATTCATGATTATTCGAATGCGTCCCCTTTGAAATGAACATAAAGGCAGACGCTTTCCAGGAATATGAATCCCTCTGTGGATCCTTGGTTGGAAGAAGAAAAAAAGGGGCATGATAAATAGGAGAAATCAAAGGAGCTCTATCTTCTGTTACTGTGCTTACATTAGCAGCAGGAGCTCAAAGGGGGATTTACAATAGATTAATGAGGAATTGAAAGAGGTTAATAAGGCTAAAATAGGAAAAACAACATTTTAAATGGGATCTCTTACACCATTTCTAATGGTTTGGAGACGGGTTTCATCCCACTATTTGGTAAGTACAACGTCTACTGTATAAAATGAGAAGATACTGTATGTGACGAATACATTATGAAGACTAAAATTGGTCAACAAAGCAGCATACACAAGTGATCCAGCAATGAGAAAAATCCTATATTATTGTGGATGACTGCTTCATCATTACGAAGGGTTTAACAGTAGCTTCTCTCTCTACCCCTACAGTACATAAACATTAAATGAGCTACATGACCGAGAAGAAATTATTACAAAAAGCCCTGAACAATTTCCATAGCAATGACTACAGTGTGATTATAATCACAATGTTGATGACTCCGCGCTGGACACATACAGTACTACAAGTCAAACTCTCTACCTCTACATTTTTTAAGGCCCAGTGCAGTCAAAAACTAGATTTTCTACAATATGAAGTTGGAATAATACTGTGAAATTGTGAGCAATTATTTTGGCCTGCCTGATGACATCACCATGCGGTAAATGAGTTAATAGACCAATAAGAAAGAGAATCCCAAACCTCTCTGCCAATAACAGCCAGTTTTCCAGTTTTCCTTTCCCCACTCCCAGACAGCCCTAGCTAAATTCTAGCTAGAGAAATTGCTCTTTGCGAAGAAGCTATTATTGTTTCTTCTTGACCATTTTAATTGAAAACAACCACAGTGAGGCACTTAATTGTTACCCAGAAATGATTTGATATTGATATTTTAAAAAATGGCTGCATTGGGACCTTTCATTAAATGTATCACATTATCAGTACAGAAAAGGCTGCATTACTCAAGTCTTCTCAATGCCTGGAGCTATGAATAGTGGTCTTGTTCTCTGTTTGCCAAATCATGAGGATTAGAATCTCCTTGGCGTTACCTGAAGAATTGTTTATAAGAAAAAAGAAAAAACTGAAGAGGACATGACAAAGGCAGTCATTTGTTTGAATGGCATTACTGCACTATGTCACTCATCAGGGTGTGTGTGTGTGCGCGCATCTTTGTTTGTGTTTGAAATGCCGTACGAGACCAACTGGCAAGTGTCTTCACTGACATTTTCAACCTCTCCCTGACCGAGTGTGCCCAAGAAAGCAAAGGTAACCTGTCCTAAATAACTATCGCCGCGTAGCACTCACGTCGGTTGCCATGAAGTGCACTATCATCCTGAAAACTCTAGACCCACTCCAATTCGCACACCGTCCCAACAGATCTACAGATGACGCAATCTCAATTGCACTAAACACTGCCCTCTCCCACCTGGACAAAAGGTACACCAATGTGAGAATGCTGTTCATTGATTACAGCTAAGCTACAGCTCATCCTTTCTAGTTGCATCACCGCCTGGTATGGCAACTGCTTGGCATCCAACCGTAAGGCCCTACAGAGGGTAGTGCATCCCGGACCTATATACTAGGCAGTGTCAGAGGAAGGCCCAAAAAATGGTCAAAGACTCCAGTCCCTCAAGTCATAGACTGTTCTCTCTGCTACTGCACAGCAAGTGGTACCGGAGTGCCAAGTCTAGGTCCAAAAGGCTCCTTAACAGCTTCTACCCCCAAGCGATAAGACTGCTGAACAATTAATCAAATGGCCACCCGGACTATTTACATTGACCCCCCCCCCCACACACACACATTTTTTTTTTTTACAATGCTGCTACTCATTGTTTATTATCTACAGTGTACAAATTACCTCGACTTGCCTGTACCCCCGCACATTGACTCGGTACTGGTACCCCCTGTATATAGCCTCATTATTGTTATTTTATCGTGTTGCTTTTTATAAATGTTTTACTTTAGTTTATTTAGTAAATATTTTCAAAACTCTATTTCCTGAACCGCATTGTTCGTTAAGGGCTTGTAAGTAAGCATTTCATGGTGTGGTCTACACCTGTTGTATTCGGTACATGTGACAAATACAATTTTATTTGATTGTTTAGCAGCGTTTATGTGTGTGTGTGTGTGTGTGTATTAGAGAACGATCAATAATTGTCCCCTTTATAACGCGAGTGCACCATGCCTCTTGTAAAACTACTGTGGTAGCTGCATCCGGCGTCACTAGCTAGCTTGTCCTGAGGGACCTCTGAGGGCCAGCATTTTTTTTTGTTGCTAGCTACCAACTCATGCTGCACATAATTTAGCTATCGCACTTGAATAATGCGACACAGCATGTAGAAGTCGAAACTGTTAGCTAATTTACTGTCCTGCAAAACAATATCCATACATTACAAAACAAGATACCGGTAGCTTGGTAGCTAGCTAGTTAGCTAATAAACAACATGCAAACATTCACTGCAATCTAACTTTGCTAGCGACTTTACAGCTGAAGCTAACATCAATTCACTAGCCAGTACTTTTATTTGTGACAATATGCCAACCACAACACAACATGCTGATTTTAAAGCTGATTGTCACCCAAAGAGTTTGTATTTGTCATTCCCTGCCAACTGTAGTGATGAGCAGTTCACAAACAACTCCCATCTTTTTTTTGAACAACTCTTTTTACTGACTCGAGAGTCATGATTTGTTTTTCTGAGTGTCTTGTTTATTTTAGTCATTTGTTTGACCTGCTGGCTGCGAGATTGATGCACGCTCCTCCGTCTCAGCGGCTCCAGAGACGAGCTTCGACCAACAACTGGCTGTCATATATGCGTACAAGAAAATAGTTCATGCTGCAGACAGCATAGAGAAGAAAAGGACATGTTAAGAAGTGGTAATTGATTGCACAAATACATTTAATGAATTGATTATTGAATATCATGATGGACACAGCTTTATAGAACCAAAACATACACAGCCTCTGCTGAACAAACTCGAACTTGAGAACAAATCGTTTGGCTGGCTGTAGTTCGCAAACGGTATTGTGCTTTATCACCCTCACGGAAGTCAAGCTACCGTATGCATTCCACCAATGTTGTTCACAATCTAGTCTGGTAGCGGCCACAACTAAACCTGTACAAATGTACATTGTTTAACGCACACTTTTACATGTCGCAGTCAGAAATGAGAGTTCCATTAAGCCCACTATGATGAACGACATAAGCTTGTAGGTTCATGACTCTTTCGAGTTGTTCGTTCATTGTTCGCTGGTAGGGGGTCCTGCATGTTCCGGGTATTACTAACTCAAATGAACGAAACAAGCTGAAATACTTGTTCTTTTAACTGAACAAGTTGAAAAGATATGAATCTGTGCATGACAGGAGTAGTGACTGGTGCCGCTCATCTTAAAGAGACAGCGCACACTATCATCAAAGATTAGGCTACTTCTATGTAAATGCTATTCATCAGTAGGCTAATTATAAGTCCCATAGAATCCACATAAATCAGCAGAGCAAGCTCAATAACCCAATGCACGCACAAACTCATATTGAATGATTCATATGCATAGGGATGTGCATGAGCAATCGAGTACTCTAAAGGACATCAAAGCTCGATCATTAACCAGAGATGTATTTTTTTTTATTGAATACTGTAAAAACTATTTGGTGGAATGTGCATTGTGGCTGCAACATAATTAGTTTTGACTCTAGTGTTCCATTTGTACATGTGCATTTGCAGGGCACAACAAAGAATAAACCAAGCCAGGCATCGCACAGCTCTTCTCCCTAAATTCACTCAACTGTGTTCCGACTGCTCCTTACACACCTGTGTGCTGCCATTAGGCCTACAGAAATAAATGAAAATGTGTCTAACTGATGGGATACACAGAGCTACATTCCTGGCCAAATGACAAGAGTTTTATCACAAATTCAAAATGGACTGGTTGATTGAAGTAGGAAAATATGTGGTCCAATAACGAGCTGTAGTTTTTGAATCATTTTCCGCTAAGGTTACTTTGAGAACTGCTAGTGCCATTTAATGCCAATTGGTTAGCCTAGGCTATAACCCCACTAAACATAGACAAGTTCCACACTGAAAATCCACAAAAAAACATTATTTTGATAAAGACCAAAAGCATATTTTCATCAGAATCATGAAGCATAGGCCTACTCAACAAACAGATGTCAAGGCTGCAAATTCATCACCCCATGCAGTGTTCAATGTGGAATTGTTCATCCATTTTGAAAATTCCAAAGAACAGACAATAAACTAAATTGAACATCTGTGTATCAAAAAGAAAGATTTTGGTTTGTAACCCTTGAAGAATTCTGTTCTATTTTATTCTGTAATATTATATCCAGATGTGTTTATTTTTTACTATAAAATAGGTGTGCCTTGACCGTGATAAGAGCTCGGGAAACAATACTGTCTTGTCTGCTAAATTAACAACGGAAGGCTATGCCATTGCCATTGGATTCTACAAGCAAGAGCCACTGCTGAGGTTAGTGCCTTTTTGAAGATTGTGTTCCACGATATAATAGTTATCCATTTTTATTTATTTCACCTTTATTTAACCAGGTAGGCCGGTTGAGAACAAGTTCTCATTTACAACTGCGACCTGGCCAAGAGTCAAAGCAGTGCGACAAAAACAACAACACAGAGTTACACACAAACAAACATACAGTCAATAACACAATAGAAAAATCTATGTACAGTGTAATAGTTGTGCAGATGATGATGTGCCAGTAGAGATAGTGATACTAACATAACCAGTTGATATTACAGTTTAATAAATTAATCTCATATGGCACTTCCTTTTTTATTGACTGTATATACAGTATATGGGGCAATTTAGCAATTAGGATTTGTTATCTGTAATGGTTATGATAAATGATGCATTGTTGTGCACTGTTGGCACAGGCCTATAGATAAATGCGCACATATTTATTTTCAGTGGCTGTCTCTGAAATTAGCACATTAATATTTTCAAATGTAATGATATTCAATATCAGCATTAAACATTGGCTGTAGGCCTCTTGCCGCAAAAAAATCTGTATCGGCATCAGCTCTCCAAAAAACATATTGGTCGTTCTCTAGTGTGTGTGTGTGTGTACACATGCACGCACATGGGTGTCCATTTATGCATGTCACAGGCGGCAGGTGGCACCTTAATTGGAGAGGACGGGCTCATAGTTCTGTTCTGTCTCCCTCTCCGGTGGCTTTTTTACCTCGGGTTCAGATCCTCAGAGCTCCCGCCCTCATCAGACCGTGAGGCTGTCTAAGAGACCGGCCCATTTAACATCTCCAGCTGTCATCATAGGCAGCTCTATGGTGAGAGATATCATGATTCCCAAGGCAAAAACCCCTGTGATACCCAGCATCAAGAGCACAGGACATCACAAGGTTGCTTCCCAACAGATGCCGGGAGCTGACACTGTCGTAGTCCATGTGGGGTCAAACTACATCAGGAGGGCTAGCTCGGAACATCTGAAAATAGATGTTAAAATAACTGATTTTTAGCATTAAAAGACTCCTCAAAAAAACAGCCAATCATTTCAGGTCCAGTACCATCGTTGGGCCACGGGTGTGAAAAATTCAGCAGGCTACTGGCCTTACACATCTGGCTAAAAGATTATTGTAGCTCTGCTGGAGTCACTTTTATTGATAACTTTGACACCTTCTGGAAACAGAAGATACTCCACAGGAATGACAGAGTCCATCCAAATCATCTTGGTTCCTGGACTCTGTCCACGCATTTTCAAGGCTGCGTTGAAATGAAATGTATGTGAGATCAACAGAGAAGTATATTTTCTGGGTGATTTAAATATTGACTGGCCAAGCTGCCCACTCAAGAAAAAAACTTCAAACTATACCAGGGTATTTACAAACAGCACAGGAATGACATCATCAACATGTATTGATCACATCTTTACTAATGCTGCAGAACTTTGCTTTAAGGCAGTATCCAAATCCATAGGATGTAGTGATCACACTGTAATAGCCATATCTAGGAAAACCTCAGTTCCAAAGGCTGGGCCTAATAGTGTACAAGAGGTCATAGAAGAGGTTTTGCAGTGATTCATACGTTGATCATATTTGCTGGTCTGTGGTGTGTAATGAGGAGGAACCAGACACTGCACTTGACACATTTATGAAATTGCTTATTCAAGTTACTAATAAGCATGCACCCATTAAGAAAATGAATGTAAAAACTGTTAAATCCCCATGGATTGATGAGGAATTGAAAAATTGTATGGTTGAGAGGGATGAGGCAAAAGGAATGGCAAATAAGTCTGGCAGCCCAACTGATTGGCAAACGTACTGCAAATTAAGAAATCATGTGACTAAGCTAAATAAAAATAAAAAGTAATTATACTATGACACAAAGATAATTAATATAAAGAACGATAGTAAAAAGCTTTGGAGCACCTTAAATTACATTTTGGGTAAAAAAGCCAACTCGGCTCCACCATTCATTGAATCAGATGGCTCATTTATCACAAAACCCACTGATATTGCCAACTACTTTAATTACTTTTTCATTGGCAAGATAAACACGGAGTGCTACCATTAATGACATGCATGTCAATCTCTTCAGGCTCAAAGTGAAGAAAGATTGACTTCCTCATTACTTGTTTTTGTAAGAGGTGTTGACAAGCTGAAGGTACCGAGCTGTCTGTTTAAAATACTAGCACCCATGCATACCCCACAAGACATGCCACCAGAGGTCTCTTCACAGTCCCCAAGTCCAGAACAGACTATGGTAGGCGCACATTATCAAATCAAATTGTATTGATCACATACACATGGTTAGCAGATGTTAATGTGAGGGTAGCGAAATGCTTGTGCTTCTAAGTAATCAAACAATTCTCCCACAACTACATAATACACACAAATCTAAAGGGATGGAATAATAATATGTACATATAAATACATGTATATGGATGAGTGATGGCTGAGCAGCATTGGCAAGATGCAATAGATGGTATAAGATACAGTATGTACATATGAGATGAGTAATGTAAGATATGTAAACAATATTAAAGTGGCATTGTTTATAGTGACTAGTGAGTCTCTATGTAGACAGCAGCCTCTGAGTTAGTGATTGCTGTTTAGCAGTCTGATGGCCTTGAGATAAAAGCTGTTTTTTAGTCTCTCGGTCCCAGCTTTGATGCACCTGTACTGACCTCGCCTTCTGGATGATAGCGGGGTAAACAGGCTGTGGCTCAGGTGGTTGTTGTCCTTGATGACATTTTTGGCCTTCCCGTGACATCGGGTGCTGTAAGTGTCCTGGAGGGAAGGTAGTTTGCCTCCGGTGATGTGTTGTGCAGACCGCACCACCCTCTGGAGAGCCTTGCGGTTGAGGGCGGTGCAGTTGACGTACCAGGCGGTGATACAGCCCAACAGGATGCTCTCAATTGTGCATCTGTAAAAGTTTGTCAGGGTTTTAGGTGACAAGCCAAATTTCTTCATCCTCCTGAGGTTGAAGAGGCGTGGACTATTTCAGTTTGTCTGTGATGTGTACGCCAAGGAACTTAAAACTTTCCACCTTCATCCCTACTGTCCCTTCAATATGGAAAGGGTGGGTGCTCCCTCTGCTGTTTCCTGAAGTCCACAATCATTTCCTTTGTTTTGTTGACGTTGAGAGGTTGTTTTCCTGACACCACACTACAAGTGCCCTCACCTCCTCCCTGTAGGCTGTCTTGTCGTTGTTAGTAATCAAACTGTTGTGTCATCTGCAAACTTGATGATTGAGTTGGAGGCGTGCATGGCCACGCAGTCATGGGTGAACAGGGAGGACAGGAGGGGGCTGAGCACGCACCTTTGTGTGGCCCCAGTGTTGAGGGTCAGTGAAGTGGAAATGTTGTTTCCTACCTTCACCACCTGGGGGCGGCCATTCAGAAAGTCCAGGACCCAATTGCACAGGATGGGGATGAGACCCAGGGCCTCCAGCTAAATGATCAGGTCCATTGCTCAGTACTACATGGAGCCATGACTAGATTGAACTCTATTCCACATCAGGTAATTGATGCAAGCAGTAGAATCAAATTTAAAAAGAGGGTTTCATATGGAACAGCGGGGACTGTGAAGTAACACAAACATAGGCACAAACACATGCATACACACACACGTACACATGGATTTTGCATTATAGATATGTGGTGGTGGAGTATGGGCCTGAGGGCACACACTTAGTGCATTGTGAATTATGAAATTAATGTATTGTAATGTTTTCAAAATTGTATAGATGCCTTAATTTTACCGGACCCCAGGAAGAGTAGCTGCTGTCTTGGCAGCAGCTAATGGGGATCCATAATAAATACAAATACACATAGTAATGGCTGGAATGGTATCGAACACATGAAACATGTTTTCCATGTGGTTGATACCATTCCATTCACTCCATTCCAGCCATTATTATGAGCCGTCCTCCCCTCAGCAGCCTCCTGTGATTGCGTGTGCTGGTGTTTAGTATACGAGAGTGTGTCTGGGGTGTCTTTGTTAACTAAGTCCCCCTCTGTCCCTACAGTACACGTCATCTCTTCATCTTGATTCAAGGAGTTGTTTTGATCCAAGGATCCTTGGCGCAAAAATGCTGTGCCTTTCCCCGCCTGCCTGCAACCTCCGTCTGCATGTTATCATGAGTCACACGTCAAGTAATCTCAGTTACCCAGAAGTATAATTATCTCACAAAAGTTTGTCATTTCCTGTTTTACTTCTGGGATGGGTGGGTGGGTGGGTGGGGAGGGGGGGGGGGACCGGAGGGCACACACTTAGTGGGCTCTGAATTCTGTAATGAATGTATTGTAATGTTTTTAAAATTGTATCGCTCCCTTATTTTTGCCGGAGGCTTGAAAATCACTTCACCAGTTTAAGCACCATCTTCGCCCGGTCCTGATTCATCCAAATAATCAACGACAAAAATCCAAAAACAAGGAAGTACTGCACATAATTATAGGTGAGCCTTGACAGATTCACATCGTTACATCTGTCCACGAGAGATTACACATCCAGCAATAATATTTACTGTTTACATGTGGATCTTTTTGCTGCTGAAGATTTTTAAATAAATTATTAGTAATAACAGTGTATTTATATTCGGTAGTACGGTACACATATTAGGGAGTCTGGTGTACATTTAAGGAAATAGAGTCTAAGGTGTACATATTCGGACATTCACGCTATGCTGTACATGGTACATCAGATATCCGTTGAAAACAACATGTTATATAGCCAAAGACCAGCACTGAGAGCCTCGATCCAGGTGCCAGAATGTCAAATGATAGAGAAGGGGAGAGAGCCTCCATTTAAAAAGGAAAGAGCAACAGTGAAACAACATTTGATTACTGTTATGAACGTACGTGAGGGGCCGACTCTGAATTCTGAAAGTAGCCTGTGAGCCAATTGAAATTCAAGTCTCCGCTATAAGAGGCTGCGAGACAGAGGGATGGGTGGATGAAGGAACGGTGTAGTCAGGGAACGAGTGAAGAGGGATAAAGAAAAGAGGGGAGGGGTAAACACTAGGGGGTAGAGACAGAGGAGGAACAGGAGAGGAGAAGAAAGAGAGGGCACTGATTTAAGAGCAGAGAGTAATGTCTAACAATCTACATTTACCACAAGGTAACATCACACTAAGCAAACCTGCATGGGCTAAGAACAAAAGAGGTTCCCATTTACCTTAACAGAATCACAACCCACCCAGTCCTTTTTGAGCCTTTGACGCAGTATCAAGCATTCCAATCAAAGCCCGTCTGAAATGTCACTCAAACAGGGAACGCTGACAGCATCTGAAACACGTAGGCCTATGTTCTCTTTAGTCTGATATACACAAAAGCTATTCTCACTGAGGTCCATACAGTGCAGTGACTAGGAGGGTGCACAAGCACTCAAGTCACTCAGCCCCCACTGGAATTGTCAGGTTACACTGTCAATCAATATGACCACAAAGCCAAGCACATGTCCCCAACTGCAAAGCCAGAGAGGAGTAAACAAGAGAGGGTTGGATGGGCGGTGTGATGGGTGAGAAGATAACACAGCTTTCAGTGAGACCGACAAGAGCCAGCGAGATTGTACTGCAGTTTAGGTACAATAATAGACGTCCACGTGGAGGAAGATTGCAGTGTAAAGCTACCCAAACATAAACTTCACTGAGGCGAATCCCAAGTGGGATATTATAATACCGTTTTTTACATTTTATTAAGCAAATGTAACACGTTGCATTTCATTTAACAACCAGACAGATTGCCTCAAAATGTGTGAAATTGTGTGTGGCAACTGTAAAAGGTCACCATCAGAACCAGCCAGATAATGATGTAAACATCACAACAGCAACTAAAAACAGCCATGCAATTAACAAGGCACAAAAAAATGCCTAATCGCTTCTAAATGACTTTTGGCCAAACGTGAAGAAGGCGTCTGATGCGACGACGTGTAAAACTGCAGGAAAGGTTAGATACAATCAGCTAACCAAGTCAAGATTGAACTAGATCTGGATCATTAGAATCTTTAATTTCCATATGTTCTGAGCTCGCAGCCGAATGTCTCGTCGCCGGAGTTTTTCAAAGTGCTGTTATTTCCTTGGCCCTCCTTTGTGAGGTCCTCGTCACGTCTATTAGCATGATGCGACCTTTAGTGGGAGAGAGACGGCTGGTGGATTAAAATCAGGTGCAGTTTTAGTGAAGTTTCAGACAAGACGTGGTCATCTGCTTCTTCTGCGTTCTGCAGCCTAACCGGGAGTTTGTCCACTTGGAAGGGTACACAGCTCATTAGCTAGGTAGTACAAATGCTGCAGGGGGAAGGTGTGTGTGTGTGTGTGTGTGTGTGTGTGTGGGTGCATATTGTGCGTGTGTGTGAGGACGGGTGGGAGAAAAAGGCTCTGGCCTGGCTACTTGTCCAAATCACACCGATGACTCAGGCTTGAGTCAATACCAGTTATCATTCCGGAAATCTCTTCCCTGCTACTCTATTGATGTTCCCATGGCTCCATAGGCTGGGTCTGGAATTCCTCCACTGAAAACCATTGGCAGGATTAAGCAAGACTGAGCCTGCATCTTGGACCGCCTACAATGGAACGCCTACACAGTAATGGCATGATTCACTTCTTCTCAAACACGGGTGTTTATGAGGGGTATAGGCAGGCTTGCCAGCTCTGATTCGCTCCAGTGAGCTGGTGAAGGACTCATCTTGTCACAGCGAGCTAATTCATTGAAATAATGCAAGGGCCAAACACATTGGCATTAACACACATGTCGAGTGTGTTCTGTCGTTTGATTGATGGTGTGCTGTTTGCTGTTTATGGCGTCCAATTAAATGTCTTCATATGCTATTGCAGAGGTATGTACTAGTTTTTTTTTATGTGTCATGACTGTATGATGTATTTCATTCAAACAACTTGTATGGGTATTATCCCCTCAGAACAAATTGAGGCTTTCAACCCCTTCTTTTCTCCAAAAGGTTATAATAGGGCCATTTTTTTTTCAATCAACCATTAAAGGGCTTATTTTGCCTGTCATTGATACAAAGCAGACTGAAATATAGCCGGGGGACCTGCTATACCCTTTAATGAATTAGAACCGGAATCAGGTAGACAGGGTTGAGCGGTGAGCTGCGGCTAAGGGTTCCGATTCGTCCTGAGGCTGGCCAGCATGAGAAGGTCAGACACGGGCCTTTGCAGTGGAAATGTCACTGTGTCTAGGAGACAGGAGACAGGTTAACTGGGGAACAGTCTCAAAGTGGAGGTGGAGCGCCAGCTACCAACTCTCAGGGCTGATTGAGTCTGGCTGTTCTTGTGGCCTTGTTTTCCTGCCAGCCTGTCTCTTCTCTTCAGCCATGATTATAACAAGTGGTAGGAGTATTTCTCTCTCACCTGCAGTGCAATGTATCACTTTTACCTGCTTATCAAAGTATTTACGCATTCAACTAGCCTGGAACATGGAACTGATGGACTTTTCTTTTAAAAAACGAGGCTGATCAGTGGATGCTAGCCATTACATGGGCGGAGGGATATGCAGGCAGATGGTGGAGACATCCACCAATAGCATATAGGGCCCTGGGCCATTGTACTACCAACAGAGTGGGAAGGGATCTACAGTACATGTAAATACCGGAAACGTAAGAGAGATAGCCAGTGTTCCCATGACACGGCAAGGGTCTATGTGACGAGAAAATCAAATCAAAGTTGGTCGCGTACACAGTTTAGCAGCTGTTATAGCGGGTACAATGAAATGCTTGTGTTACTGGCTCCTAACAGTGCAGTAAAATGTCAAACTTGAGCTTAGTAGACCCTCCATTACATGAAATGGAGAAAAATGATACCCAGTCAGGCAGACAGGACCTTCTCCCCAAGCAGTTGTTCAGCGTTGATCTACAGTGCCGGTCACCTTGTGTGCCCACATACAGTACGTACTGTGCAAAAAACCCACAACACAAATCACACGTCTGCAGCGGATGATACATTTAGAGGTCAATCTGATCCGACGATCCTCTCCCCGTTTATGTCCAACATGATCTGTACGATATTTAACCTTCAGTTAAGATATATTAGTCAAAGGCTCCTTTTTGCCTGTGACAAAAAAAAAAACACACAAAAAACAGAGCCAACCACTAGAGAAAAGCCACCATTCATTCACCCCCTGGGTGGTACACAATGCAAAACTCCCAATTATCTTTGTACGCAGACACTCCCTTTTAATTAAAGGCACACCAGTTCTCTTTGGCTTTGAGCCGTCGGGAGGGTTAAATCGTAGCTTTATAGAAATACCGCTGGGAAGGAGACAATAAGAGGGCACAAAGACTTAAAGCACTGGTCTATTCATAGGGCTCGGGCATTTATCTTCAGCTAAATATATTAACATCCACAGTACTGGCCTGAGCAGTAAAACACAGCCCCGCTGATTTTATTACACCACTTTGAGCCTTGTTCCATGAAACATGGAACCTTAATCTGGCGAGGCTAAGGAGCATGAAATAGGATGGGATGGAAAGAACGGGGGCTTTACATGATACTGTACATGGTTTGTCAAAATGGCCGGGAACTAATCGACCTTATTTACAATGTGAGGATCGACGCTGAAGACAGCAAGCAGGTACGGTTAGAACATTCAATAAACTGCGGACGTGAAACAGGACAGGAGACAAAATAACGACATCAATGCAGACACAGGGAACAACCGGGGGGAGCAGACAATTATAGACGGAACAATCAACAAAGGGAAGTAGTCCAGGTGAGTCCAATGAGCGCTGCTGCACGCATTGATGATAACAGGTGTGCGTAATGAAGGGCAGCCTGGTGCCCTCAAAACTTCAGTCAAATAACTACCAAACAAGGTCATGAACACAACACTCCCAAAATATTATTCAGTTGTCCAAACCCACAGTTTCCTCAGCTGTCTGGGTGGATGATCTCAGACGATCCTGCAGGTGAAGAAGCTGAATGTGGAGGTCCTGTGCTGGCATGGTTACAAGTGGTCTGCGGTTGTGAGGCTGGTTGGACGCACTGCCAAATTCTCTAAAACAACGCTGGAGGTGGCTTATGGTAGAGAAATTAACATTCAATTATCTGGCAACTGCTCTTGTGGGCATTCCTGCAATCAGCATGCTGATTGCGCATCCCTCAAAACTTGAGACGTCGTCTGTGGTATTGATGTGTGACAAAACTGCACATTTTAGAGTGTCCTTTTATTGTCTCCAGCACAAGGTGCACCTGTGTAATGATCATGCCGTTTAATCAGCTTCTTGATATGCCACACCTGTCAGGTGGATGGATTATCTTGGCAAAGGAGAAATGCTCACTAACAGGGATGTAAACACATTTGTGCACAACATTTGAGAGAAATAAAAGTTTTTGTGCATATGGAAAATTGCTGGGATCTTTTAGTTCAGCTCATGAAACATGGGACAAATACTTTACATGTTGCGTTTTGTTCCTTGTATATTTGCTGGATTCTAAATCCAACTCTCCATGCACAAAGACATGAGGCGGACATCTTGTTAGAGGCCACGTCCATTAATAACACCTGACCTGCCCCATGATGTGCAACTTAAAGTGTGTAGTATGTAGGATTACGGTTAGGTTCAAAGCCCACTCCAAGACTATTATACTCAACCTTAACAAAATATGGCCATGATGTTGATGCTCGTAAAACATCCTACCTATGACACGCTGTCGGTCTTTGAGCCACTTAGTTAAAATCCCCTGTGATTATTCCCCATATTAACCACAGCCCATTAATTCTCACTTTGTGAGTTGGAGTGAAAGTACCTTGGTCATTTCCAGGGACAGGAATTAAACAGTCCAACATTATTGAGTCAATTGCAGATCAGGATATGATAAGGAAAAGCTAATTGAGAACATTTCAAATGAACTAGTAAATTGCATTTCAGGAAAGAAAGAAGGGAAGAGAGTAATTCGAAAACACAGTTTTACTCAATAATATAAAAAATCCAAATGAGAATCTAACATATTTAGGTTCACTTGTGCATATATTGAATACTGAAGAACTAGACTATTATTACTATTATTACATAACTGAGTGAACTGAATAAATTGTCCTAATGTAAGGACTTGAGCGCTCGACTTTTGGCCACAGTACATTATATTTAGAGCTTCCGCTTTGTGAATCGCAATGTAAATCAGTGCCATATATCATTGTCAAAAGAAAGAGACGTCGAGTGTAGATCGAGGTGGTTCAAAAGCTCAGACCTACGTCTTCAATAACTACAATTTCCATGCCCTTTCATTGTGCCTAACAATCAAGTTGAGTGGAGCCTCTTGTCTCGCGTTAACAAGGCATAACATGCACCATTGGACTAATCCGTCAAACACTGGACCTCTTATTCATCCTATATCAAACACCGTAGTGATTGGAAGACTTGGAGGAAGAAGAGCCATATTTCCCTCTTTGGACACACGTGTAACTTCCTATCATCCTATTGGGGGCTTTAATGATTGAGTCATTGTGCTTTAAGAGTTGACCCTGCTCGAATGAGATGAGTCGGCCCGTGGTTTCGTTAGGTTATTACGTTTCCTTTACATCCCACAACATTCCCAAACTGTAGCCAGATAATGACCAGGATTCTTACTGCAGGCTGGCACCTCATCATCCTCCTCCCTAATTGGTCAGACGGGGCGGAACAGATTCACGTGGCGTCGAACCGTGAGTCAACTAAGTGAGATGGTTGTGTCGAGGTCACACATGCAAAGTAGTACGAAGACCCCCATGATTCTTCATTTGGAGGGGTTTAATCCATTTGTCCGACAGAGGAAACAACGCAGACGCTTCCATAGTGTACTGTATGTGTGCAGATGATCGCTACAGCATGGCTCTATCTATGGCTATATCTATCCCACTGGCTGTATGTGAGGTGTGTGTGTGTGTGTGCGGGTGCGTTTGGTCTTGACCTGAAATCCCTAAAAGTAAAGAAGAATTCTCTCTCGTTGGGGACATTTCCCAGGTCCCCACGAGGACAAAGGCTATTTAAAACGTGTAGGGGTTAGGTTGTGGGCTAGGATTAAAATTAGGGTTAGGTTTAGGGGTTAAGGTAAGGGTTAACGTTAGGGTAAGAGAAAATAGATAAAATAGGATGGAAATACATTTTAGGTCCACAAGGAGAGAAAAACAAGTGTGTGTACGTGTGTGTGTGTGTGTGTGTGTGTACACGTGTGTGTGTGTGTACACGTGTGTGTGTGTGTACACGTGTGTGTGTGTGTGTGTGTGTGTGTGTGTGTGTGTGTGTGTGTGTGTGTGTGTGTGTGTGTGTGTGTGTGAGGGGTCTATCTGAGGCGGAGCGGGGAGGACCGTTCCCTCCCCAGCATGCACTCTGTCTTCATTAGCCCCAGCTCTGTGTTTAAACACTTGCTGCCTTAGCAGCCTTTCAACCTAAGCCATTGCATCTCAGAGGAGAATTAAAGGGAAATCAAACCGAAATTTGATTCATTACGGCATTACTAAAAAATCCTTGTACTGTGACGAGTCAGCATTAATGAAAAATAGAAAGGGCTTCTCTGCAAACAGATTCCAGTACTCTAGACACTACTTTTAAGTCAGGGTGGGAAAAGTATTGTTGGAACACTGAGAACCGTGAGACACGTTAAGCTCTACAACCACCCTGAATCAAACAACAAGCTGTTGTCTGGGTGATGCTAACTTCAGTAGGTCTGCCTTTCTGTAACAGTGCTCTTTCTCACCAGACAGCTCCAATGAATTAAGAGTTATTGAACGTTAATCAATATCACTGTATTGATCCTGGCGTGTGAATCTCTGCGTCTTCTATAAACTGATCACAATTCAGTTGAGGTAAACGACTGCCGTGGCCAGATACACTCTTGGTGAGACGATCACCAACTATAAACTGATCTCAGTTTAAGGTAAACGACTTCCTTGGCCAGAGAGTTACATGATTTGGGAGAAGAGCACAACAGATGCATGCATTAGGTATCTTCAGTGTTCCATCATAGCATACTAAAAGGTGGGCATTGTCTCAACAATTAGACATTACTGCCTCCAGGTGCTCGCAGATGCTGCTTCTGTGCATCTGAAGTACATAATGGCAATGCGATTGTATTTAGATTGCATATCATGACATTTTATGATACAAGTGCTAATGATTAATTCAACAGAGTGAAGAAAAATGACAAGCACACTAAAAAAGATGATCGGAGAAGAAAATGTTGGTAATTGAAAAATAAGTAATACCAACTGCTTGGTAATACTGAATACGGAGTAAGGGAAACTTAGCACATTTGCAGTATTTATTTTGTAAGGTAAATACATATTACTTTATTTTCGTAGGCATATTATCTATAGTATTGCTTTTATCATCCCTTCTGAATATACAAACGTCATGTCAGTTGTAGGGAGTGTGGGTTGTCTTGTGGCCAGAGCAGGTCAGGGAGCATAGCAGACAGGCTCGGACTTAAGCAGCGCGGCTGAGTAATCGCCCTCTGCAGTTTCCCTCTCTCTCTGATCAATAGGAGACACAAGATCACACAGCCAGGCGGCCCACAGATCCCAATCGCCGCCCTTTAGCAGATTAAACTGATTCTGACGTAAGGCGGGTAATTGCTAGCGCCACCAAACTTGTTCCTCACCCAACTCATTAGGCTTAATAATATCCTAATGAGAAGCTCAAAAGAGCTAAGGAAACCCTGGCAGGCCTACTCAGCTCTATGTCCTCTGTCTGTTTCTTCTCCTTTGTCCTCTATCCTTCTCTCTCTCCTCCAGGCCCAAATCAAATCAAGTCTTTCCTCTGACACTGCCTAGTATATAGGTCCTGGATGGCAGGAAGCTTGGCCCCAGTGATGTACTGGACCGTTCGCACTACCCTCTGTAGTACGGTCAGATGCCGAGCAGTTGCCATACCAGGCGGTGATGCAACCAGTCAGGATGCTCTTGATGGTGCAGCTGTAGAACTTTTTCAGGATCTGGGGACCCATGCCAAATCTTTTCAGTCTCCTGAGGGGGGAAAGGTTTTGTCGTGCCCTCTACACAACTGTCTTGGTATGTTTGGACCATAATAGTTTGTTGGTAATGTGGACTCCAAGGAACTTGAAACTCTCAACCCACTCCACTACAGCTCTGTCAATCTTAATGGGGGCCTGTTTGGCTCTCCTTTTCCTGTAGTCCACGATCAGCTCCTTTGTCTTGCTCACATTGAGGGAGAGGTTGTTGTCCTGGCACCACACTGCCAGTTCTCTGACCTCCTCCCTATAGGCTCATCGTTGTCGGTGATCAGGCCTACCACTGTTGTGTCGTCAGCAAACTTAATGATGGTGTTGGTGTCGTGTTTGGCCACGCAGTCGTGGGTGAACAGGGAATACAGGAGGGGACTAAGTACACACCCGAGGGGCCCCAGTGTTAAGGATCAGTGTGGCAGACGGGTCGTTGCCTACTCTTACCACCTGTGGGCGGCCCTTCAGGAAGTCCAGGATCCAGTTGCAGAGGGAGGTGTTTAGTCCCAGAGTCCACTTAGCATAGTGATGAGCTTCGTGGGCACTATGCTGTTGAACGCTGAGCTGTGGTCAATGAACAGCATTCTCCCATAGGTGTTCCTTTTGTCCAGGTGAAAAAGGGCAGTGTGGAGTGCGATGGAGATTGAATCATCTGTGGATCTGTTGGGGCGGCATGTGAATTGGAGTAGGTCTTGGGTGTCCGGGAGGATGATGTTGATGTGAGCAATGACCAGCCTTTCAAAGCACTTACCACGGGGCAGTAATCATTAAGGCAGGTTACCTTCACTTCCTTGGGCACAGGGACTATGGTGGTCTGCTTGAAACATGTAGGTATTACAGACTCGGTCAGGCAGAGGTTGAAAATGTCAGTGAAGACACTTGAGAGTTGGTCCGCGCATGCTTTGAGTACACGTCTGGTAATCCGTCTAGCCCAGCGGCTTTGTGAATGTTGACCTGTTTAAAGGTTTTGTTCACATCGGCTACCGAGAGCATTATCACACAGTCATCCAGAACAGCTGGTGCTCTCGTGCATGCAGTGTTGCCTCAAAGCGAGTATAAAAGGCATTTAGCTCGTCTGGTAGGATCGCGTCTCTGGGCAGCTCGCGTCTGGGTTTCCCTTTGTAGTCCGTAATAGTTTTCAAGCCCTGCCACATCCGACGAGCGTCAGAGCCGGTGTAGTAGGATTCAATCTTAATCCTGTATTGACACTTTGCTTGTTTCATGGTTCATCTGAGGGCATATTGGGATTTCTTATAAGCGTCTGGATTAGTCTCCCGCTACTTGGAAGCGGCAGCTTTAGCCTTTAGCTCGATGGGGACGACGTCATCGATGCATTTATTGATGAAGCCGATGACTGAGGGGGTATATTCCTCAATGCCATTGGATGAATCCCGGAACATATTCCAGTCTGTGCTAGCAAAAACAGTCCTGTAGTGTAACATCCGCGTCATCTGACCACTTCCGTATTGAGCGAGTTACTGCTTTAGTTTTTGCTTGTAAGCAGGAATCAGAAGGATATAATTATCTAGGATTGTTTTTCCCTGGTTGCACATGTGACATGCTGGTAAAAATGTGGAAAAACTGATTTAAGTTTGCCTGCATTAAAGTCCCCGGCCACTAGGAGCGCTGCCTCTGGGTGAGCATATTCTTGTTTGCTTATGGCCTTATAGAGTTGGTTGAGAGCGGTCTTAGTGCCAGCTTCGTTTTGTGGTGGAAAATAGACGGCTACGAATACAGACAAGAAGTCTCTTGGTAGGTAATGTGGTCTACAGCTTATCATAAGGTACTCTACCTCAGGGGAGCTATACCTCTAGATTTCTTTAATATTAGACATTGTGCACTAGTTGTTATTGACAAAAAGGCACACACCCCCACCCCTCGTCTTACCAGAGGTGTCTCTGTTCTGCCAATGCATGGAAAATCCCGCTAGCTCTATATTGTCCGTATCTTCGTTCAGCCACGTCTCGGTGAAATATAAGATGTGACAGTTTTTAATGTCCCGTTGGTAGGATAATCTTAATAGTAGGTCATTGATTTTATTTTCCAATGATTGCATGTTAGCAAGAAGAATGGAAGGCATTGGGAGTTGACTCGCTCGCCTCCGGGTTCTCAGAAGGATCCCTGATCGATGTCTCCTTTTCTCGGCGTCTTTTCTTCACTCAAAAGGTGTGGATCTGGGCCTGTTCCAGTGAAAGCAGGATGTCCTTCTCGTCGGACTCGTTAAAGGAAAAAGTTTCTTCCAATCCACGGTGAGTAATCGCTTTTCTGATGTCCAGAAGTTATTTTCGGTCATAAGAGACGGTAGCAGCAACATTACCTACACAATAAGTAAAAAAATAAGTTACACAAAACGCAAAAAGAATAACAAAATAGCACAATTGGTTGGGAGAATGTAAAACGTCAGCCATGTTCTTCGGCGCAATTGTACACCAGAGGGCCCCCCAGCAGACATTGATTGTGTCACAATTATCTGCCCTTCTTTCAAAGTGTACACTCAAATCTAAAATATAAAGTATATTTTGATTTGTTTAACACTTTTTTAGTTACTACATGATTCCATATGTGTTATTTCATAGTTTTGATGTCTTCACTATTATTCTACAATGTAGAAAATAATAAAAATAAAGAAAAACCCTTGAATGAGTATGTCTGTCCAAAATTTTGACTGGTACTGTACATTTTACATCAGACTTTCTTCTGCACTTAATCGAGGGACTGGCACTGCGTAGGAGTGATGCTACCTGTCAGAAGACAATGGGCTGACAGCAAAGCCACCCATGAAGCCACCCACACCATCATCACCATCACTTGGCTGGCAGGCAGCAGGTCCATCTCTGGCTCACTCCATCCAGGAAAATGGACAGTAAATCTGACATCATGAGAATAATATCTAAGCGGGTTCGGCCAAGGATGACAAAAAACTGTCAATCTTCATAGGCTTGCTCGGTGCCCCCCTCGAAATGAATGAATCCATCTTGATTTACCATGGCGTTCCTCTCGACTCTAGTTCTCAAAGGGCATCAGATAGTAACATTTCCGAGTGTGTAAGACAATACATAGTAAAACATGCAGGTAGGCACGTCGCAGGGGTTTGAGGACACTTCTAGCCATAGTGAATGACAACGAAGCCTGAGTAAAATGGACTCACTGAGGTATGAAGCTGAGTGAGTAGAAGGTCTGCTGCAGTTCCTCGACTTCCGGTGAGAGTCCTGACTGAGTACAGAACAGAACGGAACAGATGCCTGTTTATCTCTGTAGTGTGTGTCCTCCTGCTGATTCCCCCTCACACACACTGCCTCGACGTCTCCTCTCTCAGCCCAAACTCAAACAGTAAATAACCAACTATGCACACATATCGGGCCGTTACGGCAAACAAAATAAATTTGGGGCTGGGATGGGATGGGCTACTGGGGCCTTGTCTCAGGGAAAATTAACACTCTCTCATCCATGAACAGGAGCTAACTCAGCAAATTAAGCCACCAGTGTCTGGCTGGCAGCACTCCATTTAAGGAGCTGATATGATGAACAGGTAGGGACTAGAATTGGGGGGGGGGGGTTGTTGGCAATGTTAGTTGTTTTATTGATGCTTTCCTCTCTGTTTGAGTTGTTCTGGTTGTTCTCTTGTTCCCTAGTGATTTTCTATGATCAGATATTTAATTTTGTTGGGGGGAAAACAAATACTAGTGCGTGTGTGGCTCAGATACTTCATTAGATAACAGGAAAACAAGTTAGTGGTGATTACGGATCATGTACACAACAACACACAAATACATTTCTGATGCAAATTAAAATGATTATTCCTAATTCGAAGTTGTCTGAGCAAATCAGTCAGATTCATCAAGGTAAGGCACACCGGTGGAATACATAAAACAAAAGCTTTGACATTTCAAAGTGTCCTTCAGCTGTGCTTCAGGACCGTATAAGCACCTTCTCCTGATTTGCACCTGTTGACATTTTGTTCTCTGGAAGTTTCAGATTTCAATTTAGAAGGATTGTAAAAGGCAAAAAATGGAATCCTATCACCTTCCTCCTACATTTTGTAGTTCGAGAAACAAGACTTTGTTTCTATAAATTATACATTTTTTAGTTCGAGAAACGAGACTTCGTTTCTATAAATTATAAATTCACAGAACTAATCCAATTGTCTCACCACTGTGTGATGTACTACATAATGTATGTCCCACATATAGCACTGACTGCCAATGAGAGACACCATTAGCTGCTGAGCTAACAAGTATGTAAAGTATTGCCTTTCATGCATCAGTATTTTTTTTATTTTTTTCTCCCCAATTTCATGGTAGCCAATTGTTGTAGTAGCTACTATCTTGTCTCATCGCTACAACTCCCATACGGGCTCGGGAGAGACGAAGGTTGAAAGTCATGCGTCCTCCGATACACAACCCAACCAGCCGCACTGCTTCTTAACACAGCGCACATCCAACCCGGAAGCCAGCCGCACCAATGTGCCGGAGGAAACCTGGCAACCTTGGTTAGCGCGCACTGCACCCGTCCCGCCACAGGAGTCACTGGTGCGCGATGAGACAAGGACATCCCTACCGACCAAGCCCTCCCTAACCCGGACGACGCTAGGCCAATTGTGCGTCGCCCCACGGACCTCCCGGTCGCGGCCGGTTATGACAGAGCCTGGGCGCGAACCCAGAGTCTCTGATAGTACAGCGCCCTTAACCACTGCACCATGCATCAGTATTCTTAATGAAATACTGTAAGCTATGAAGAAAAACTATCCATGCGTTCATAAATGACACACTAGAAAAAAGAAAAAAAAATTAAGAAAGGGATCTTGACGAACGATTCTCATTCAAGCCTTCGTTGTGTAGAGCTTGTGGAGCACTGGCAAAGACTACAAATACTAAAGAGTCGTGTTCTGTATCACACACACTGAGATTACCATTAATTATAGACAGTCAATCCACTGATTTATTCTCTACCTCACTCTGTGTTTGCCTTCATTACGAAGGTGATGTCTATGGAATATACCAATTCAGACCCGGGAGGGTGAGAATGCAGAAACAACCCTACATGCCAGAATGGAAAAGCAGACTAAAGGATGACATGTCTCCTCGCCACTTTAGTGGCAAACGTGTCATTAGGGGTGGTGTGAAAAGGACGTCAAATCGGGAATACATCTTACTTGTCCTTCTTAAACGGACTGGGAAATGCCAACTGTCGAGCAATAATCTAGGGTTCAGGGTCTCACGAGCTGAGTTGATAATCTCTCTCAGTGTGGCACATTGCCAGCCAAAGCGCCACTGAGTTACTGAGTGATGACAGAGCATGACTGCATGAGTTTTTATCTCCAATAGTCCTCTGATGACCTCGGACAATACCCAATGAGGACTTGACTGGTCGGCAGAATGTCAACGCACCCCCCTGTACTGCTAGGGGTACTAGATCCCTAATGTGACAAGGTAAAGACCTGACACATTATTACAAAGGAATTTCAAGTATTCCCGGCCAATGCAACATATTGTGCTACTACTAAAACTCGTAATGAAATTGCCACACATCAGAGAGACCTTAGCTAAATAGCAGAAATGAATAGTTCCTGGCCCCCAACATTCTCCACTCCCTAACCCCCCCCCCCCCCCCCCCCTCATCTCTTATGGGCACTGCTCTACGACATGATTAAAAAGTTGCCCCGGGCACTCTAGCTTCTCCACACGGGATCTCCTCTTGCTCCCTGTCAATCAAACCTGAGCTCTGGTGTGTTTTTTTTATTTTTTAAATGTAACATTTAATTAACTCGGCAAGTCAGTTAAGAAAAAATTATTTGTTACAATGATGGCTTAGGAACAGTGGGTTAACTGCCTTGTTCAGAGGCTGAACAAAAGATTTTTACTTTGTCAGCTCAGGGATTCGATCTAGCAACCTTTTGATTACTGGCCCAACACTTTAACCACTAAGCTACCTGCCACCCCCACTAGGCCCCCACGTGTCACGACCGGGCTGTCCAATTAGAACTGCCCGACAATCACTCTCTACCACTACGCTACACATGAAGGGGTCTAGGTTTGACATGTTAAGCCCTGGGTATGGAATTGAGGGGGCATGGGAAAAGCTAAGCAGGCAGATTGGTAGATACCACTGATGTGAAGGAGGAGACAAGGAGCAGGGGAAAGTGGTCGCTGGTGTTATAGCAGAGGTCTCCAATCTTGGTCCTTGGTGAGGAGCCATAGAAACTGCAAAAGCCCACAGCACTGAAAGGCTCAGGCTCTCATTTTAGACACAGAGCCAGCTCAAGTCAACCAGGATCGGAGCAACAGGGATGAGTCCAGTAGCAGCCACACATTTACGCATGGATGAAAATAACATTAGTTAATCAATGAAGAGGTGAACTAAAACAGAGTGCAGCAGACTCAGCGGTTGTGTTGGACAATGGGTTGATTGGTTGGAGACCACTATCTCTGCAGTGGTGGAAGAGGAGGAGCATGTTAGGTGTAGTGTGCAATGCTTGGAAGCAGCAACAAGGTCTCATGGAATGGCGGGGACTGTGAGGGGCAGTGTTGTGTTCGACACCACCAAAAGCGAGACCGATTCAAGACCAAGACCGGAGCAAATCGAGTCCGAGTCAAGATCAAGACCGGAGGGGGACAAGGGGCCCGAGTCTAAATCAAGACCAGAAAAATGTGGGTCCAATTCAAGACCATGATAGTCATTTTGTCAAATCACCACCATAATAAAAGTTACAAATGTCCAGTATTTCTGTGTTCATATTTCAGAAACAAGAGAAACACTGAAGACAAAAAGAGATCCAATCAGGATCTTTGCTGTTCTGGGGAGATAATCTAGCTAAATTACGCTACATCAGCCATTGACTAGGCCATCAGAAGTTAGCTAAAGGCATCTGCCATTCAGCTGTAGTAGGGCAACATTTTTGAGTGACAGTGGAATCAACAAATCACATTTTTACTTAATGGGTGGTACTGTTTTGACAAAAATGTATGGAAATTCCTGGCTTCTTGACGGCCAACAGCTCCCAGCGCAATAGGGAGCAGTAGTTTTCCCACGGTCTCGCGAGCTAGCTTGCTTTTGTTGTCGGTTGGTTTGCAGCAGCTGCAGCAGGTGTTATCAACGAGGATGTTGTCGCTAATTTGTTAGCTTCTCCCTTTTCAAGAATAACCTTCAACAAGTTAAGTTTCAAATCATCATCATCTGGTGAGTGGGACTGTGTTTGTTTATTGCAGCGTGCTTGCTGTTGTTAGCCATCTCTATGAAAATAACTTGTGAGAGAAACACTGTTGCATTTAAAATGCAACTAACAGCATTTCAGCAATATGGCATCTTATTAAAATCTGTTTATACACCCCCCCAGGAAGAATTACACTTTTTTAAACATTGTCTTACAAGCGACTACTTAGACATGGTAATTTTCAAATTTTCAGAAATTCTTAGTATGTTTTGGACATTGCACTAAATAAAACCGGAAAAAAAACAAACATCTGTCTTGTCCAGAACTGGAGTCTACACAGACCGGTGCGCTATAGCCAATCAGAGCTACAGTAGGCCTTTATAAAAACAAGCAATTTGCCACACGGGCCTGCTGTCATTCACTTTGAACTGGACTGTGTGTTTACAAGCAGTTGTAACAGCGCGACTTTAGATCATAATTCGCCAAAAGCCACAAGATACAACTGAATGGATTTCTGCAAATATGTAAACACCACGGGAGTCCACTTACATTTGGGAACTTTACAGTCCTATTAATCAAACAACCATGAAAAGGTTGGATCTCTCTCCCTCAGTTAGGCACATCAACAATAACAAGATCAACAACTAATACTTGCCAGAGCAAGATGAGCTAAAATCTAATAAACCCTCTCAAACGTTTTCCCTAGCTGGCCGTCCAAATTGCACTGATAAACAATGGGGAATTGTAGCCTCCTCTTCCTTCTGCAGCTTCCCTGCCAATGTGCATGCTTGTCCCAAACAAGCACGCTAACTGGCTAAAATTGGCAAGCTAGTTCCAGACCCAAATGAAAGAACACCTCAATCTCATCATTTTACTCAACGTAACAGAGCTGGTTAGGCTGTTTACATGTTATCCAGAGTGTTCTTCACTAACTATTACTTTTTTTTTGTCCGCGTTTACTGACACCGGTCATATTCAGCAGGTGTTGCGAGTTGGTAAATTCGTCAGTTGTTCTGCCCTCAGGCACGGTCAGAGTGCTCCGAGAGTGGAGTAGATATCCAAAGTGAATTTGCTTGCTACATAAATAGATACACTAGCCTATTAGCCACGTGATGACTGACTTGTGACCATTGCCCCTTGCTAGTTTGATTGTGTTGACATTCCCAGCCTTAGTTACTTTTGCCCCTTTTGTCGAGAATATTGAGTCATTGAAACTATAACAATGTACATTCGTCTGTTTGTACCAGGCCAGCTGTGATTTACAACCCGATAGCAATATTTGGGGGGATTTCTCTATGGTACTACATGATAATTGATCCGTCGTATAACTCCACTACACTACTTTGATACACATCAGTAGGGATTAAGAAGAGAGTATAAGCAATGCCCACTGACAAAAAAAGGTTGGTGTCGTGCTTATACCTGCGTATACCCTCTACTAGACCATTGGCCCTTTGTGTTTTACGAAAAGTGCACTCTCCTACCTGAGTGCGCTAGTATGTCCTTTCAGAATCACAAACCTGTCACACAATTAAAAGGCCTATAGGTTCGCCACTACGCAAACATGTCTATAATTGTAATGGGTGCACGCTGGTGGCAGGGAAGTCAGGTGCAGGAGAGTGAACTTGGTATAAGCGGAGCAGTTTAATAAATGCTAAAAACACTCCGAACCAAAATGTACACAAAATAATAATAAAGGGTACAAACCCTATTGCACACCATACACATGACTTGCACTAACATACAACAAAACATTCACCGACAAAGACATGAGGGGAAACAGAGGGTTAAATACACAACATGTAACAATGAGGATTGGAACCAGGTGTGATGTAAGACAAGACCAAACCAATGGAAAATTAAAAATGGAACAGCGATGGCTAGAAGGCGGGTGACATCGACCACCGAACACCGCCCGAACAAGGAGAGGGACCAACTTCGGCGGAAGTCGTACCAATAGACATAAACACGGTTAAATGTTTGAAGAAAGGAGTGTAAGCTGATAATTCAGAGTTTTCACTGTCGGAGACCAAGTCAAGACCTAGTACAACTGTATCCGACACAGAGACAAGAACGAGACTCAATACGTGGTCTCGAGACCGGTTTTGAGTACTAAAATACTGCTGAGGTGGACACACACACAAACACACTCATTATTTTTGTTGTTGATCTTATTTTATAGTTGTATTGTTTGTATATCATCGTATTTTAAATTTGCGTGGCTGTTCTTGTCTATCAGTTGTTTGTTACTCGTCATGTTTTGTGTGGAGGCCAGGAAGAGTAGCAGCTGCTTCTCTGAAAAAGTTAATGGGGATCCAAATAAACAAGAAACATCACCAAACAAATCACACTAATTGTTAAAAGCTACTTGAGAAAGGTTGTCCAATTTGTTTACTATGGATTGCTCACTAAAGGCCAGGGTAAACAACTCTCATCCCCAAGCGGTGTGTGAGACTGGTGCCATATAGATTCCTTCCAAATGTATAATGTACTAACTACAACACGCACATTGGCAGACTTCTTATGTCACACCAATGGGGTCTCTGTGGCTGTCATTGACAATGGGGTACATTCAAGTCCTGAATTCCTTGGAGGACTATAAAAAATCTATATGGATATGATTCAGAGGGAGAGAGAGTATTGATGTTTGTGGAAAACAAAATGCGGATTCACAAATCAAAGTGATGTGAGTGAGAGGCACTCTGGGCTATTTCAGAAAAATGTTTAACAGTTGTGTACCAATAATCAATCCTTTCAATGTTATTTTGCAAGACCGCCCAACAGGAGAAATTCGTATTGCAGGAATAAACTTCGATTCAGAAGCTCAGATGCAGGTTTGCCGTCCATTGGTATGATCGATATTCATAACGGATAAATCGAACAACTCTTCACTGTATCCTGATAGAATAGTACGCATTATGCTGATATATATGAGGAAGATGGCTCCTCCATCCACTATTCACAGCCCAAATCATCACATGAAGATGTACAGTAGAGAAACTTTGCTGGGAGTCATATTATAGCAAGATAAATCATTGGCGTGCCGCATGCGACAACTGATAATGATAGCAATGTTCCCTTTCCATGTCATGATCAATTAAAGAGTCTCGGCTTTGAAGTTCACTGTACATTGACACAAGGGCTTTGGGCTATTTCTTTAGAAATATGAACATTCAAGTTTATAGTGTGTGTGTGTGTGTGTGTGTGTCTTTTGTCTGTGCCTTATTGTGCTGAGAAGGGTCGACAGCGGTGCTTTACTGTATTTTCTTGATATGATATGAATATTCAAGATGTCTAATTTCACACTGGGTGACCATACAGACCTAGAACTGTGTTAACTTGTTTCTTAAAAAATAAATTCCGCTTGAACACTCCCCCGTATCTCTGTAACACCGTTGAGCCACTAGCCCCAAGTATCAAAGACACAGTCCTGGCAGTGGCAGTCAGAATATAAAGTGAAAGGTCTGTTTTAAAGAAGGAGAACCGTTCAATTGATGTGTATTTCTTATACAGTCACCTAGTTCTCCCAAGAAGTAAACAAAGGCACTAAAAGCTGTATTCAAGTGCTGCTTAAACTGATCCCCAGAGTTGACTAGAAGACTGTACAGGTCATTCTAAGATGATTGCTGTCTTTCTAGAGCTTTGCTACCCGGCTCGAGTCTGACGGGCCCCGACGTTGTACATCAGGTTAGGGCCAGGTAGGGTCTGTTTCTTCAGCAATAACTGGGGTAAAGGTAAGGCTCGGGTATCACTAAATTGATCACTAACATTTTGAAGCTAAGCCATTTGCCCATGCTCTGCTGCACTGCTGCACAATATCTGACTAAGATCATAACATGGTGTCAGAGGTGATTAAACCTCATTAAATATAATTTTTTTGTATTATAATTTTTTTATTTTAATGTTACTTGAGTTTTGTAAGAGTTTAGAATGACCAAAAGTAGCTAAGAGCCCATTTATTGAGCAGAGCCGGCGATACTAACATCAAGGCGGTGGCCCGTTCCTGTAGGTTTATGCTCTACAACATCCGCAGAGTACGACCCTGCCTCACACAGGAAGCGGCGCAGGTCCTAATCCAGGCACTTGTCATCTCCCGTCTGGATTACTGCAACTCGCTGTTGGCTGGGCTCCCTGCCTGTGCCATTAAACCCCTACAACTCATCCAGAACGCCGCAGCCCGTCTGGTGTTCAACCTTCCCAAGTTCTCTCACGTCACCCCGCTCCTCCGCTCTCTCCACTGGCTTCCAGTTGAAGCTCGCATCCGCTACAAGACCATGGTGCTTGCCTACGGAGCTGTGAGGGGAACGGCACCGCAGTACCTCCAGGCTCTGATCAGGCCCTACACCCAAACAAGGGCACTGCGTTCATCCACCTCTGGCCTGCTCGCCTCCCTACCACTGAGGAAGTACAGTTCCCGCTCAGCCCAGTCAAAACTGTTCGCTGCTCTGGCCCCCCAATGGTGGAACAAACTCCCTCACGACGCCAGGACAGCGGAGTCAATCACCACCTTCCGGAGACACCTGAAACCCCACCTCTTCAAGGAATACCTAGGATAGGATAAAGTAATCCTTCTCACCCCCCCTTAAATGATTTAGATGCACTATTGTAAAGTGGCTGTTCCACTGATGTCAGAAGGTGAATTCACCAATTTGTAAGTCGCTCTGGATAAGAGCGTCTGCTAAATGACTTAAATGTAATGTAAATGTAATACTTTTGAGGAGATGGGAAACTCCACTGGAATCGTATTAACACCCATTGTGTACGTGGTCCATGCTATGCCAATGGGCAGCGCAGTGCATTCTGGGAGATTCTGGGACAAGGAGAGCTCTCCTTCAAGGAGTGAATGCGTGTAAAATTGGGCGCTAGCTCAAAAACCCAACATTAGCATGAATTTCGTCAACAAGAAGTACAACATAACAAATATTTTACAAGATATGTGAAATAATTACCTTGCTATCTGTAATATTGTATAGCTTTGGAATCATGACATTACGTACACTACTTTTTTCAACCACAGCAACCCGTTGCTGACAAGTGTATAAAATCGAGCACACAGCCATACAATCTCCATAGACAAACATTGGCAGTAGAATGGCCTGTATTAAAGAGCTCATTGACTTTCAACCTTGCACCGTCATAGGATGCCACCTTTCCAACAAGTCAGTTCGTCAAATTTCTGCCCTGCTAAAGCTACCCCGGTCAACTGTAAATGCTGTTATTGTGAAGTGGAAACGTCTAGGAGCAACAACGGCTCAGCTGCGAAGTGGTAGGCCACACAGAACGGGACCGCCCAGTGCTGAAGCGCGTAGTGCGTAAAAATCCTCTGCCTCAGTTGCAACACTCACTAACGAGTTCCAAACTGCCTCTTGAAGCAACGTCAGCACAATAACTGTTCGTCAGGGAGCTTCATGAAATGGGTTTCCATGGCCGAACAGCCACACAAAATCTTATGATCACCATGTGCAATGCCAACCGTCGGCTGGAGTTGTGTAAAGCTTGCCCCATTGGACTCTAGAGCAGTGGAAACATGTTCTCTGGAGTGATGAATCACATTTCACCATCTGGCAGTCAGACGGACAATTCTGGGATTGGAAGATGCCAGGAGAAAGTTACCTGCCCCAACGCATAGTGCCAACTGTACAGTTTGGTGGAGGAGGAATAATGGTCTGGGGCTGTTTTTCATGGTTTGGCCTAGGCCCCTTAGTTCCAGTGAAGGGAAATCTTAACACTAAAGACGTACAATGACATTCTAGATGATTCTGTGCTTCCAACTAGGGCTGGGCGATATGGCCAAATCTCATATCTCAATATAGGCCATTTCATATCCCAATAACGATACATATCACAATACATATCACGATATATCACATTTTCTTTAAAATCAATTTATAAATAGTTTATATAAAATAAAAAGGCCTATTTCTTATTAGATTTTGAATTATACTCAACAAATAAAAAGGTCATTACTCATATTTGATTATTTATTTTATTTTGAACTTGTGCAAATTTTCAATTAAGCATGTAACAAAATCTAAAATATGAATGTATAAAATCTAAAATGATAAATAGAAAACACTTCAACGATGGCCTCCCGGGTGGCACAGTGGTTAAGGGCTGTGCCACCAGAGACTCTGGGTTCGCACCCAGGCTCTGTCGCAACCGGCCCCGACCGGGAGGTCCGTGGGGCGATGCACAATTGGCCTAGTGCCTCCCGGGTTAGGGAGGGCTTGGCCGGTAGGGATATCATTGTCTCATCGCGCACCAGCGACTCCTGTGGCGGGCCGGGTGCAGTGCGCGCTAGCCAAGGTTGCCAGGTACACGGTGTTTCCTCCGACACATTGGTGCGGCTGGCTTCCGGGTTGGATGCGCGCTGTGTTAAGAAGCAGTGCGGCTTGGTTGGGTTGTGTATCGGAGGACGCATGACTTTCAACCTTTGTTCCCTCCCGAGCCCGTACGGGAGTTGTAGAGATGAGACAAGATAGTAGCTACTAAACAATTGGATAACACGGAATTGGGGAGAAAAAGGGGTACAATTCAAAAAACAGAAAACACTTCAACTATAGTTGCAAACAAATATAGGCCTAAAATATATATTTTGGGGGGGGGGGGGGCTTACCTGTTATTTTAGCATTAATACGTGTCACATATCAATTTGCATTTGGTACCTTGGGTCGAGTGTTAACACCAACTCACGAAACCCCCGTTTCTCGGCCGTGTAAATTGGGGCCATGTCTTTGCAGAGGTAAGTTGTAACGGCAGCTGTTATCTCCTTCCATCTTCGTGATTCTTTGCCACATGGTGTGCCGCAGGCAAAAGCCTCTTGCAACGTCTGAGTTGTTTTGAGCACTTGACTGTACGTTTTGGGGTCTCATCCGTAGACTCTCTCCATACTGTTTGAGATCATCACAGAACCCTGACCACAACCCCATCGAACACCTTTGGGATGAATTGGAACGCCGACTGTGAGCCAGGCCTAATTGCCCAAAATCAGTGCCTGAATTCACTAATGCTCTTGTGGATGAATGGATGCAATTCCCGCAGAAATGTTCCTACATTTAGTAGAAAGCCTTCCCAGAAAAGTGGAGGCTGTTATTGCAGCAAAGGGGGACGAACACAATATTAATGCACATGATTTTGGAATGAGATGTTTGACGAGCAGGTGTCCACATACTTTTGGTCATGTGGTGTTCTTTTGAGGAAAATAGGCACGTTTCTCGACTCATACCCCGACTTTGAGAAGGGATTGCATGATAATTAGCTTAGCAACCGCATGACGCAGCATGGCAACATGAACGTGATTGGTCAACAGTCTGCTGGGTGGGGTGTTATACGTTCCTACATTCATTGCCCAATGGGATTCCTATCTCCTCCTTTCACAAATATATCTGGCAGAGCAGCCCAGGCTGAGCGGTCGAGTGACAGACATACAGGAGCAGTTAATGGATTTACTAATGGAGGACGTTCTTTCTGATTTAGAGTTTCGGGCAGGGCTGGGCCTCACATTTGGCAGAAGCATTCGGGCCTGGGTAGTGTAGGGACTGAAAGTTGCAGGCATGGGTAGGGCTTAAAATGTATTCCCGTGCAGAGCTTTCCTCCTATCTATAGGGCGAACTAACATCAGTATATCCTCAACATAAGGTTCAAGGTTGCTGCTTGCTGTATTGTGCCCAGAAAATAAACTATGAATTTATAGTCAAATCAGAGCCATATATAGATCTCTATTCATGCATCATTTTCAAATGTAAAACTGACTCTTTTGAGTGGATGGTAGATCTTTAAACTGCCCCATTAGTTCATGGCAACAAGTTACAAATCAGATTCTTCTGTCATTGAAATGCCAACTAAGTCCAAACAGTGTAAAAAAAAAATCATAGATTAAAAATATATATATATAATACTGAAAGCATTTTAACATCCCGAAAAGTGTTTTATATATATATATATATATAACACTTTTCGGGATGTTAAAATGCATTCAGCATTAACTTAAACAACTAAAACCAGCTATAAGCTGGTAGAAAATATAATGAACCTATATTTGTGTTTATAATATAATATTTGAGAACTAACAATCACCAAAATAAAATCTAGACAATCAGGAAGAATTTTAAATGCCAAAACAATGAATTTAACAGTATTTATTTTACATGATTTTGTAGAATTGCAGGAAAATTCAAAAAATGTGTCTACACCACCAAGGTGGTGGTCTCTAAAATACTCTAAAATTCAACCATACAGACGGCCCAACCACACCCATTTGCAAGGTTTTGTCTGGACCAAAAAGTGGCAGGGGGCCATGCCACACCCACTTCCAAAGTACCTTTTTGATTCTTTAAAATATTCACAAAGAAATCTACTGCCAGAAGGAAACCAATCATAGACATCTGCCTTGGACATACTAGGTAAAAGTATAGCTTCCGTCCCTACCTGGGCTTCAACCAGGGACCCTCTGCACACGTCGATAACAGCCATCCTCGAAACATCGTTACCCATCGCTCTACAAAAGCCGCGGCTTCAAGGTCTTAGAGCGAGTGACGTCACCGATTTGAATCGCTAATAGCGCGCACCCCGCTAACTAGCTAGCCATTTCACATCGGTTACATAGTTTTTTCTTCATGCTCAAGAAAAACTCCTATCGTCCCTAGTTAAAGTTAAAGGCTATAACATGGGCCAACATATGTTCCTGCTCAGTTCACATGGTCATGGAAAACTCCTGTTCATTCAAAGCATGTATGATGTATTATTATGAATTATGTACATATGTATGACTGACTGACAGAGAAGTCCTCAGACCACGGCCATAATCGACTACAGTATTTCACAGTCAAAAACGAGATCAATATTAATTGAACACCTCTGAAATAAAAAGTGAATTATAGATTATTAGGACTGTGTGCCGCAGAATATGATTCCTTAATAGTTTGCAAACTTGAATATGTTATTGATTGGTTGCAGAGGAAATGAAAACACATTGCTGAATCATATTGAAGTTGAGGTTATGGCAAAGGCAGATCATGTGTCCACGTCAATGTACCACGGGGAAAATAATCGTGCGAATGCCCAAGATTCAGGAGAGCCCACGTCAGAGCCAATTTGTATCGAACGCCTTTGAAATGTGATGCACTGCTCAGTAGGTCTTGGTGAGGTGCCTACTGGCTATCCAGTTCAATGCTACAGGAGACAGAGTCAATATGTCTCACATCCTAACATAGCAGATCCCACATGTGAACGCTTTCAGACATTGATTTCATTGATCATAGCTTGTAAGCGCAAACATTGTAAGACATACCTGCGTACGTTAGATTGTATACGAACGAGCGCAATGTGCGTAAGACTGTCGCAAATACGAAACACAGAAACAACAAGATGATATCCAGCCATGGTAACATATGTTACTATAACAGAGCATATGTTATAATTAGGCTATATATAACATGTTTAAGTTGATTGTTCCACAAGTGTGACTGAGACCCAAGTGACCCAGCTGGTAGTCTCTATTCTGCTCCTATCTATCACAGTCATCAGTGGTTGACATGGACTTTTAGGGACCGTCTTAGAAAGCCAGTCATCCTGGCTGAATCCTTTCATAGAACACACTCACAGCTTTCAGATCATTACAAGTTAATTAATTCATATTTCAAATCTCTTCAAAGCCTGAAGCGGCCCGTCCCGATTGCTAATATTGGAATGAGCTTTGGAAACAAAAAGTAATTATGCACAGTAGAAAGATCTATATGCTACAAACTCAAACTCCCTTTTATGTCCTCCCTAATGACATTTCTATCACATGTATAAAGGGCCCAGAGTTTTTCCTGACAACGTGACCTGACCAGGTAAACTATAGGGCCCAAAGTTTTTCATTGGTCAGGTCATGTGTCTGGAAAAACTCTTGGCTCTACACTCGCCACAGGTTCGCAGAGTTTATCGGACTGACAAAGTTTTAAAGCACATTTCCATTAGCTGAGTCATAAGCTTCTCAAGCAGAATTTGTCCCCTGGGTAATCTTCGGATTGTCAAATGCCTTGAAAGTGGCCCTTGAAGTTAAATGTTGTGAATGATTGTCCTTGTTTCAATTCTGTAGAGATCACCTTCCATCAGATGGTGAACAATGGATGCAGCAGGCCTGTTAACCTTCACTACACTAGGGAGTTGTGCCTCGGTGTCCAATCCATCAATTGATCAAGCATTCAATGAGATCATGCATCTTACTTCACTTTTCTGTCAGCCGGTGCAAATTGCAACAACACACAGGTGTTTGCTCAGGCAGTCATCCAGCAGAGGAAGAGCTGAAAACTTCATTTGGATTTTGGGGCTGTAGCTGTTTTACCTTAACATCGTTATACTCTGAGGAATTATTGGGGAATATTTCACGAAAACAATTTCCTGTGTGCAGCACTTTGGCCATGAAAGTTTAAGCAGATAATCCAAGGATGCCCCATTCAACCTTGGAGAGTCTCCGCTAGTGCACAAATGGTGGTCAGAGAGTTGGACTTGGGGCCATTAAGATGCAGTGTCAAACACATGAGGGACAGTGTTAGTGTACCCTTGAGCAAATTACTCCACCTGAAATTCAACAACAAACCAACCGGCAGAATGAATATTATACATGTGACCTATGGGAGGTGTCGGCTATGCAAATAGATAAAACATCTCTGGATAAAAAGGGCCCTATTTAATGCATACTGGATGCATGCAGTGAGTGTGTGTGTGTGTGTGTGTGTGTGTGTGTGTGTGTGTGTGTGTGTGTGTGTGTGTGCACGTGCCTGTGTGTACCTGCATGTGGGTGCACGTCCATGTGTGTTTTCAGCAGGCTGCCAGAGAAAGGGGAATGCGGATGGCTGGCTAAATTAACTCAGACAGATGTTGAGCACGATAGAGCTGGGCCCTGCCCACTTAGAGGAAATGGGACTTTGTTAAGGACTAGTGACTGTCACTCTGTCCCTAACTGTTCAGGGGAGAGTGGGTGATGATAATTAACCTTCAACACAATCATCCCAGATAGCTGGGGAGGAATGTCATGGGCACCCCGTGTGGGCCTCACGTCCAGTACACCGCACGCAGACACACACACACACACACACACACACACACACACACACACACACACACACACACACACACACACACACACACCCTGGCAGTTGTAGATTATCCATCTCAATTTAACACTAAGAAAAGCCCATATTTTCAGAACTCAGACATGTGGCTTTTCTTCCCTGGCTGAATGCAGGTCTTAAGCCATGACATAGTGTAGTAAGACACCAAAGGTCTAATATGTCTAATTGGTAGGCTCTAGTTGCTCTACAATTAGTTTGATGAAATGCAGAGCAGTGTTTTCCAAATGGTGGCTGGTGAGTCAAGGATAAATCTGGGATTATGGTTATGGTTAGGAAAATGATTGTATCTCTTTGAGGGAAAGTAAGAACTCTTGAATGGCTTTAGGTAAACCCAAAATCCCAATGCATAAAAGGTTTTGGAAATGGATTAGGAGTATGTACACAAAGGTGCAGAAATGTGGTCCACAAGGGGGTGCCAAATAGCCTCCTAAACCACCAACTAACACCCCTGAGCATGCACCCACTCTCTACGTCTCGCTCTCTCTCTCTCTCTCTCTCTCTCACAAACACACACACACACCTGTCGGAGATCAATCAAGCAATTCAAACAGATGAATTTGATTGCCAATATCCTGCAACATATGTGTGTCCCTTATTCTAAACCTTCAATCATCAGATAAGTGGATGGAATAGATGCGCAAGGGAATGTCATATACCGTATGAGGCTCTCAGCAACAGGCAAAGCACAAAATATAAACTAATCAATGAATGAATCAGTGAATACCAATCAAATCGATCAATTACTCTAGCAAATTCATATATTATTCTGACTCTGACTCCGATGGAGTTGACATGCATCAGAACCTTGTGAGCATAGAGGCTGTCACATGTGAGGCTTCCTCATCAGATGTATGCCATCTGTGGTCAGGGCTACTTTTTTTTGGAAAGGGGGGGGGGGGGGTCATGACAGTCACTCAATTAGCTCATGTCACCAAACATTTTTAGAGTGGTAAATTAGCTATCTAAAACTCATCTGCAAATGACTGGCTGGGCCCTGACCTCCAGGGGGCCCCCATTGATTTTGTTAGTCACTCTCACTCAGATATCCTATTAACATGGCAAAGTCATGGCAAAATATACAGAATTGCAGGAGATTAGCTTTTAAACTGCAAAAATGTCTCTCCACCCCATGGCAAAATGTGTAAATTGCAGAACGTTTGCTGAAAAATGGCTAATATTTATTTATTATAAAAGGTTCTTATAAGTTAGTTATAATAAAACTGCAACATTTTCTCTACGCCCCATGGCAAAAGGTGTAGAATTGCAGGAAAATAATTTTAAAACATGTTTGCTCTCCACTGTCCAAAAAATGTTTTGCCAGCCAGGTGGGGCCCCCAACCAAATCTCGATTAGGGCCCCCAAAAGGCTAGGGCGGCCCTGTCTATGAAAATCTGCCCTGAATAACACTTGTATCCCAAAGAAAGATAGTTTATCTTCCAACCAATTTTGTGGCTGGAATTTTCCTTGGGTGTTTATTTTTAAACTCTATAGTACATATATGATATGCCTTCATGCCTCAAACTTCAAATAGGCTTAGCTTAACTCAGTTTAAAACCCCATTTAGGTTACATTACAAAAGCACAAATGCAACAATTTACTTTTCAGAGAGTATAGGTGTGTGAGGCAATTCCTATAGGAAAACATTTGATTAACTTAATTCACCATAATTGAGATGGAAATAAAATAGATAGGGAATGAATGAATGAATGAATGAAGGGGGGGGGGCAGATAAATCAGGTTATACAATTGACGCAACGCAGACCCATTTGAGGGACCGATAAGGCATCTTGCATAGGCTATGGACATTACATGATGTGGTCTTATATTCTCAATGAACCCTATTAACCGTAAACAACACATAACGAAAGTCAATAGCCTACCATTGCTCAAAATTATTATCTCAGAAGAGCAGTACACAAGCAGTCATTGTAGACTTGTACACTTTCTTACCTGGCTCTTCAACATCAATCGACGTTTTTGCTGTTTTAGCAGTGCTTCTCCTTATATCTCTTTTGGTATTTTCTCCTTATGGAACAGGTGTAGACTCGGTTGGCTTTAGCGGTAAGGGAAAAAAACGGCAGCAGTTTGTGCAATGCAAGCCCCGGTTTTCTATAACAATGCGCTTCCGCGGGTAGCCCTTAATAATATGGGGTAGCCTCTTGCACGCTGGTATAGGGAGAAATAACCTGCTATATGCGCGTATCGACCAGGCTTTCCGTATATCCTTGCGGTACCAGTTATATGGGGCATTGATTCCTTATCTTATATCCGCATCCAAAATAGTTGGAAATTATCCTCTACTTTTCTTTTAAGAAAATGAGTGGTCCAATTCCTCCAAATGTGAACAATTTTCGTTTCCTAGGAGTACTTTCTTGCCTTGAAATGGACAAATAGCTTGAATTTATTTCAGCCTATCTATTTCAGTTTATTCTCAAAAAAAATAGGGCTCTCCCTCCTTCCCTTTGCTCCTGCGGCCGACCGGCCGTAGTTGAAAATGCTTTACCACAGCTTGAGCTTCAGGGAGGGTACGGAACGCAATGCATCCAAATGTCAACGGTTAATTCAATCTCTCGAAATCTAAATCAAGCTTTTACCGAATAAACTATCTCAAATTTCGTTTTAAAGAATCAACTGAACATCAAGTGCCATCCGGAACGATGCTGGAGAAAGACGCCGCTGCGAAGTGAAGTCCCCCTCACACTAGCTTTTGGTGCCTTACTACAGTACATCCAAT
The DNA here is from genome assembly GCF_036934945.1 of Oncorhynchus masou masou. Lineage (NCBI taxonomy): Eukaryota > Metazoa > Chordata > Actinopteri > Salmoniformes > Salmonidae > Oncorhynchus > Oncorhynchus masou. The sequence continues at coordinate 51,756,277 of NC_088224.1, read as the reverse complement.
GTTAAAGGAACCAGCACTTGTTTCTGTGCAGTGAGTTTACAGGTGCATCACTATACAGCATATGGAGTGTTATCCCAGCGAGCACATTTGGTTCCTTGGAAGTTGTGAGAACGTACGTCTTTGGTTTCCCATTAGTTCTGGGATCGAAGGAAGCCACGCGTTTCCTGACTGGCAAAACTGAATGTTTGTTAAACGTTCTGAGAACATCAGTCAAAATGTAGCCTGCTTAGGTAGAAGGGAGGTTCTGAAAATGTTTAACTATTGTTCCCTGAAAGTTTTCCTGGGAGGTTTTATTATCATTCTGAGAACGGAAATTATAGGCTATTTGAAAATAATTTTATAACTTTCTGGAAACATTAGCTAAATGTTTTGAATGTTTTGAACGAAATGTTAAGGTTATTTTGAGGTTTTTGAATAAGTTAAAACGTTCACTGAATATTTAAATTAGACATGTATTTGTATATATTTTTAGATAGACCAGCTTTAATATTGCAGATAGATTGTGGCTTCTAGCAATGACATTATCTGCATCATTTCCACCAACCCCCATACATTTTAGTTGTGAATATATTATTCTAAAAAATATATATATATATATATATATATATATATATATATATATATATATATATATATAATTATTTTTTAAATATATTTTTTGCCTTATTTATTATTTTACCCTAACCCTACCAGCACTCCCCTTATTGGAGTAAACTAATGAATAGCAATACATAGGCTTCCACTTCCAGCTTATACATGCTACATCATTTTCACGAACAGTATATATTTCCAATGGTTATCTATTGTTTGTTTTAGTCCCAGCCTTCAGCTACCCTCAACCCCTCCCATCTATCTCTGAATACCATCCAGTTTAGATTTCTAGCTGTCATATATTTTCCCACTGTGCTGTGCTCTTTCACATAAGTTCTGAACCTTTCTATTCACATAGTTTCTACATATTGTAAATTAAAGATTAACACCTTCGCTAAGAGTATTATGGTGGCGAGTTTTACACCACTTCAGCCGACGCTTGGCATTAAGCATGATGATCTTAGGCTTGTGTACGGATGCTTGGCCATGGAAACCCATTTCATGAAGCTCCCGACGAACAGTTGTTGCACTGACGATGCTTCCAAAGGCAGTTTGGAACTCGGCGGTTAGTCTTGCAACCAAGGACAGATAAAAAAAATTATGTGCTACGCTCTTCAGCGCTCAGCGGTCCATTCTGTGCTCTTGTGTGGCCTATCACTTCCAAGCCTTTGCTCATAGATGTTTCCACTTCACAATAACAGCACTTACAGTTGACCGGGGCAGCTCTAGCAAGTCAGAAATTTGACAAACTGACTTATTGGAAAGGTGGCATCCTATGGCGGTGCCACGTTAAAAGTCACTGAGCTCTTCAGTAAGGCCATTATACTGCCAATGTTTGTCTATGGAGATTGCATGGCGGCGTGCTTGATTTTATACACCTGTTTTTTTAAACACCTATCATAATAACTGATACAGCCTATTAAGCTGTATATATAGAGAAAGCATGCCCACATGTAGGCCCTGAATAAACCCCAATGCATTTAAAAACTCCCCCCTAGTTTATTCCTGACTAATTTTAGTCTTTAGGTACTTTTGTGTTCCAGTTCCTTGTATTTGGGGATTTATGATTTCATAAATTGTCCTAGTTTTTGTGTATTTATAAAAATTATACAGTTGAAGTCGGAAGTTTACATACAAAGCATTACATGGGCTTGCTCCTACCTATCTTTCCGATTTGGTCCTGCCGTACATACCTACACGTACGCTATGGTCACAAGACGCAGGCCTGCTTATTGTCCCTAGAATTTCTAAGCAAACAGCTGGAGGCAGGGCTTTCTCCTATAGAGCTCCATTTTTATGGAATGGTCTGCCTACCCATGTGGGAGATGCAGACTCGGTCTCAACCTTTAAGTCTTTACTGAAGACTCATCTCTTCAGTAGGTCCTATAATTGAGTGTAGTCTGGCCCAGGAGTGTGAAGGTGAACGGAAAGGCTCTGGAGCAACGAACCACCCTTGCTGTCTCTGCCTTGTCGGTTCCCCTATCTCCACTGGGATTCTCTAACCCTATCACTGGGTGGGTTGAGTGGGTTGAGTCACTGACGTGATCTTCCTGTCTGGGTTGACACACCCCCTTGGGTTGTGCCATGGCGGAGATCTTTGTGGGCTATACTCAGCCTTGTCTCAGGATGGTAGGTTGGTGGTTGAAGATATCCCTCTCGTGGTGTGGGGGCTGTGCTTTGGCAAAGTGGGTGGGGTTATATCCTTCCTGTTTGGCCCTGTCTAGAGGTTTCGTCGGATGGGGCTACAGTGTCTCCCGACCCCTCCTGTCTCAGCCTCCAGTATTTATGCTGCAGTAGTTTATGTGTTGCGGGGCTAGGGTCAGTCTGTTATATCTGGAGTAGTTCTCCTGTCTTATCCGGTGTCCTGTGTGAATTTAAGTATGCTCTCTCTCTCTCTCTCTCTCTCTCTCTCTCTCTCTCTCTCTCTCTCTCTCTCTCTCTCTCTCTCTCTCTCTCTCTCTCTCTCTCTCTCTCTCTCTCTCTCTCTCTCTCTCTCTCTCTCTCTCTCTCTCTCTCTCTCTCTCTCTCTCTCTCTCTCTCTCTCTCTCTCTCTCTCTCTCTCTCTCTCTCTCTCTCTCTCTCTCTCTCTCTCTCTCTCTCTCTCTCTCTCTCTCTCTCTCTCTCTCTCTCTCTCTCTCTCTCTCTCTCTCTCTCTCTCTCTCTCTCTCTCTCTCTCTCTCTCTCTCTCTCTCTCTCTCTCTCTCTCTCTCTCTCTCTCTCTCTCTCTCTCTCTCTCTCTCTCTCTCTCTCTCTCTCTCTCTCTCTCTCTCTCTCTCTCCAGTCCACCTGGACGTGCTGCTGCTCCAGTTTCCACTGTTCTGCCTCCGGAATTGGAACCCTGACCTGTTCACCGGACGTGCTACCTGTCCCAGACCTGCTGTTTTCATCTCTCTAGAGACAGCAGTAGCAGGAGAGATACTCTGAATGTGATCGGCTACATAAAGCCAACTGACATTTAGTCCTGAGGTGCTGACCTGTTGCACCCTCAACAACCACTGGGATTATTATTATTTGACCCTGTTGGTCATCTATGAACATTTGAACATCTCGGCCATGTTCTGTTATAATCTCCACCCGGCTCAGCCAGAAGAGGACTGGCCACCCCTCGTAGCCTGGTCCCTCTCTAGGTTTCTTCCTAGGTTCACACCCTGACAATAGAGAGCCCTTGGTTCTCTATGGTGTAGTAGGTCAGAGCGTGACTAGGGGGTGTTCTAGGTTATTTATTTCTATGTTGGTGCTCTTGGTATGGTTCCCAATTAGAGGCAGCTGACATTCATTGTCTCTAATTGGGGATCATACTTAAGGGTTCCCTGTTCCCACCTGCTTTGTGGGATATTGTTTTGTGCATCACGTAGTCATGTTTCGTTGGTTGTTTATTGATTTATTGTTGTTGTTTTTTGCTTAGTTTCACTTTGAAATAAATATGTGGAACTCAACATCTGCTGCGCCTTGGTCCGCTCATTTCCAAGAACATGACATCTGGCCTTTCTAGGGAGTTTTTCCTAGCCACCATGCTTCTACACCTGCATTGCTTTCTGTTTGGTGTTTTAGGCTTGGTTTCTGTACAGCACTTTGAGATATCAGCTGATGTTTTGATTTGACTTAGGTTGGGCTGAAGTCATTAAAGGTACATTTTTCAACCACTCCACAAATTTCTTGTTAACAAGCTATAGTTTGGGCAAGTCGGTTAGGACATCTACTTTGTGCATAACACAAGTCATTTTCCCAACAATTGTTTATAGACCAGATTATTTCACTTATAATTCACTGTATCACAATTCCAGTGGGCCAGAAGTTTATATACACTAAGTTGACTGTGCCTTTAAACAGCTTGGAAAATTCCAGAAAATTATGTCATGGCTTGGGAAGCTTCTGATAGGCTAATTGACATCATTTGAGTCAATTGGATGTGAACCTGTGGGTGTATTTCAAGGCCTACCTTCACACTCAGTGCCTCTTTGCTTGACATCATGGGAAAATCAAAAGAAATCAGCCAAGACCTCATAAAAACAATTGTGGACCTCCACAAGTCTGGTTCATCATTGGGAGCAATTTCCAAATGCCTGAAGGTACCACGTTCATCTGTACAAACAATAGTACGCAAGTATAAACACCATGGGACCACGCAGCTGTCATACCACTCAGGAAGTAGACGCGTTCTGTCTCCTAAAGATGAACATACTTTGGTGCGAAAAGTGCAAATAATTCCCAGAACAACAGCAAAGGACCTTGTGAAGATGCTGGAGGAAACAGGTACAAAAGTTTCTATATCCACAGTAAAACAAGTCTTATAATTACGAATTAACCTGATAGGCTGCTCAGCAAGGAAGAAGTCACTGCTCCAAAACCACCATAAAAAAGCCAGACTACGGTTTGCAACTGCAAATGTGGACAAAGATTGTGCTTTTTGGAGAAATGTCCTCTGATCTGATGAAACATAAATATAACTGTTTGGCCATAATGACCATCGTTATGTTTGGAGGGAAAAAAAGGGGGAAGCTTGCAAGTCGAAGAACACCATCCCAACCGTAAAGCATGGGGGTGGCAGCATCATATTGTGGGGGTGCTTTGCTGCAGGAGGGACTGGTGCACTTCACAAAATAGATGGCATCATGAGGTAGGAAAATTATGAGGATATATTGAAGCAACATCTCAAGACATCAGCCAGGAAGTGAAAGCTTGGTCGCAAATGGGTCTTCCAAATGGACAATGACCCCAAGCATACTTCCAAAGTTGTGACAAAATGGCTGAAGGACAACAAAGTCAAGGTATTGGAGTGGCCATCACAAAGCCCTGACCTCAATCCTATAGAAAATCTGTGGGCTGAACTGAAAGGCGTGTGCGAGCAAGGAGGCCTACAAACCTAAGCTTTTTCACCACCATCTTCAGTCCACCATCCAATTAGACATGTAATAACACACCTAGCTTAGGTTAACTGTTTTGACCTCCAAGCACAGTTTATGCCTACAAACCCCATTTATTTTTTTATTGTGTCATGACGTCAGTCACATTCAAACCCATGATCTTCTGTTCTCTATCAATGGAATTAGTCCACTGTGCCACCAGGATAGAGCTAGCATTAAGTAAAACCATGAGGAAACTTGCAGAAAACGTTACACTGAAGTACTGAAATTCTCACAGAAAACTTTGTTTCTTAACGTTCTTGGAACAATTTGAGAACATGACTTTAAATAGAACCGTGAGGAAACCTGCAGGAAACATTATGCCTAAGTACTGAAATTCACACAGAAGAATGTTGTTTATTAATGTTCTGAGAACATGACTTTAAAAATAACCATTAGGAAACCTGTAAAGGGAAAGGAAAGGGGGATACCTAGTCAGTTGTACAACTGAATGTATTCAACTGAAATGTGTCTCCTGCATTTAACCCAACCCCTCTGAATCAGATTGGTGCTGTAGGAAATGTTATGCTGAAGTACTGAAATTCCCACTGAACACTGTTAATTCCTAAAGTTTTCGGAACAACATGAGAACATGACTTTAAAGGGGAATTTCACCCTAGAGGAATCTGGGCTTGTTTTCATCAAGTCCGAGGCATTTCTAGGACAGTGAGATGTGTTTCACACATAATTGCCCAGGAGGAGGGCAGGTCTGGTCTTCGTGAGCTGAATGATACACCCTATGATGACTTCCAGTGTATTGCCTTGGAGGATGAACTCTAAAAATACATGTGATCTTGCATTGTGGCGTATTGCGAAGGCTCTATGTTATACTGATCACACCATATGTTTTTGTGGGTGTAGATATGGTTGTCCTTGTTCGATAGAGCCATGGACGTCTTTTAGTGATGTTCCTATCGGAGGATTCATTGCTAAATATACAGGCTGGCACATTCTTTCCAGTCTCTGAAAGACTACAACTTGTGTTGGGCGTTGCTTTGTGCTCTGGCCCATGTTTTTGAAAAGGAGAGGGCTAGTAACAACACAATACTTTAGACAAAACTGAAAGAACTGGCCAGACGCAATGGCTTCAAGTGATTCCACTCATCAACATGAATTTGACGATGGAGCATTTTTTGATGTTCTATTAGCTACATGGTCAAATTCAACCATACATATTTCAACCGGAATATAGCAAAAAGGATTCAAAACAAAGTGTGATTTAGCTAACGTTAGAAGCTCAGCTACAGCCGATGCCAGCACCAAGAGGGCAGATGACAAATACGGTGCCGAGATAAGCAAGTTATTTTTCCTGCAAGCCACCGAGCTAGCTAACTTTAGTTTATCGACAGAAACCCATATAGCTGGCTAACATACTACTGTGTTACAGTTGGGTGAAATCTGACTTTTTATGTCTGAACAACTACCTGCAGCCATATCTATGACTAATAATAGAAGAGGTTTTACAATCTGAGATCTTTTATATCTCAATTGTAAAACCTCTGCTTTTTTTAGTCGTCTATGGCTACTAAACATTACAACCAGCCACCTAAAGCTAGGTTTACCAGCAAACGTTAGCACATGAATAGCTAGTTAGCCTGGTGCCTGCTAAATTGTTATGCACCAGATCTCGCGTTTGTAACTTGTTAGCAAGCGTGTAACATCAGCAACTGTGAACAATTTTAATAGCTAGCTATGTAACATAATTGATGAGGGATGACCGTGGTTATGATTACACACGTGGATGCATTTCAATCTTACAAAATGATATGCATGACGCAAGATAGGATTTCAAATGGATCTAAATAACATGTATGGTATGTCCAGCAAGCTAGCTAGCTAAGTTTACTAGCAAACAGTGAGGAGAAACAATAATATAATGATTTACTGTTCTAAATCTCTAAAACTGAAGCTGGTTTTACTATAGTGTGCAGTATAGGCGTGGACCGCACGGAGACGACAAAGCGTATTTAAAAAAAATATCAAAGACAAATGACTTCAACCCAAAACATTTAATAAAGTCGTTTTATAGTAACATATTATGGGGAATGAGAGGGCTACTGGTGTTGGGGAAAGGATCACAGCAGTGATTGAATGAGGGTATGAGGCATGAGTTGAGGTGTTCAGAGGATAGGCTTCAGTGCAGGACAGACTCATCTTAGATGGACGGTATTGGAGAAGAGCTCAACTCTTCCACTGAGGGCAGGACATAATTTGACTGGGAAGACAAAAAACTAGAACACTACAGTTACACAAAATAGCTAAGAATTAGTCCAATCAAGGATTCAAATCACATCGATGTGTAATAATGTGAAAATTGACAGGGCTGATCATAGTGCTTTGGAGAGGAAACATTCAAAGTGCCAGTGGATGAGAGGGCACATGAGACCTGGCTTCAGTTCACATCAGGAGAGTTCCAAATCAAATCAAACCTTATCTGTCACATGCGCCGAATACAACAAGTCCAGACCTTACCTTGAAATGCTTACTTACAAGCCCTTAACCAACAGTGTAGTTCAAGGAGAGTTAAGAAAATATTTACCAAAATGAACTAATGTAAAAAATTATAAAAAAGTAACACAATAAAATAACAATAACGAGACTACCGAGTCAGTGTGTGGGGGTACAGGTTAGTTGAGGTAATTTGTACGTGTAGGTAGGGGTAGGTAGGGGTGAAATGACTATGCATAGATAATAAACAGTGAGTAGCAGCAGTGTACAAAACAAATGGGGCGGGTGTCAATGTAAATAGTCTGGAGGCCATTTGATTAATTGTTCAGCAGTTTAATGGCTTGGGGATAGAAGCTGTCAAGGGCCTTTTCGTCCTAGACTTGGCGCTTCGGTACCGCTTGCCGTGCGGTAGCAGAGAAAACAGTCTATAACTTGAGTGACTGGAGTCTCTGACAATTTTATGGGCTTTCCTCTGACACCGCCGATTATATAGGTCCTGGATGGCAGGAAGTTTGGCCCTAGTGATGTACTGGACCATACGCTCAACCCGCTCCACTACAGCCCCTTCAATGTTAATGGGGGCCTGTTCGGCCCTCCTTTTCCTGTAGTCCACGATCAGTTCCTTTATCTTGCTCACATTGAGGGAGAGGTTGTTTAGACTGGTAGTGGAGTGGTCATCCCCTCTTAAATCAGTGAACAGGAGGGGACATAGCTGTAAATACAAATAGCAGATACATTCCATTACAGCAGCGCCATCATAGGTTTGGGCAACACGTTTCTCCATGAAGTTAATAAACTCAGACATCTCAGAACTCACAAAGTCAAACACAGACTACTTGACACATCAAAGTAGCCCAAGAAAGGATCCTGAATAAAGCCTTGATCCACATATCTGACGATAACTAACAACTGCGAGCGACAGCAGATGTCTGTGGTTTCATCCACTTGCCATGCGAAAACATTCACTGCGCCAACCTCTCTGTTAATCTCACTTTTAATGGATGATGCGATGGAAGCTATCAAATCCTCCTGAATTGATTTCAACATCCCAGAGAAGTCAGTAGAAACGTCCATATGCTCAGCAAGTAAAGCATTGTAACAAGCAATTACCTCTGCAAGTTTCTTGTAGTTACCCTTGATAGGGGAACTTTCCCTCTCATTGTGCCCCCTTGCTTCATCCCACGATGGCTCGTCGCGGGATGAAGCAACGTGCCCCCTAAAAGCAAATTCTTACATGCTGAAAAGTTCAGTATCACTGTTTCTTCTCACCTTCTTGTTGTGCCGCACAGTTTGAATATGCCGAACGTCGTCCATTACATGATCGGCAACTGCACCTGTGGTATCTGCACCGCCTGCAACCGCAGGGCTCTCTAGAGGGTGGCGCGGTCAGCCCAATGCATCATCTGGGGTACATTGCCGGCCCTCCAGGACATCTACAGCACTCAGTGTCACAGGAATGCCAAGAAGATCATCAAGGCCTGTCACCCGAGCCAAGGCCTATTCGCCCCGCTACCATCTAGAAGGCGGGGACAGTACAGGTGCATCAAAGCTGGTACCGCGAGACTATTAAACAGTTTCTTTCTCAAGGCCATCAGACTGTTAAATAGTCATCACTAGTCAGCCTCCGCCCAGTAACCTGCCCTGAACTTCAGACACTCTCACTAGCCGAGCTGAGAAGAGCGTTGGGCCAGTAACCGAAAGGTTGCTGGTTTGAATCCCCAAGCCTACTAGGTGAAAAATGTGCGCTTGAGCAAGGCACTTAACCCTAATTGCTCTGGATAAGATCGTCTGCTAATTGACAAGACATTTACAGAAACTACCCCCGGGTACTCTACACTGCACCTTAGAGACTGCTGCCAAATGTACTGTACATGGAGTCATTGAACACTGTTCACTTTAATAATGTTTACGTACTGTTTAACAAACTTTATAGGTACAATGCCTTCAGAAAGTATTCCCACCTCTTTACTTTTTCTACATTTTGTTTTGTTACAGCCTGAATTTAATATGGATTACATTGACGTTGTGTGTTACTGGCCTGTAAACAATACTCCATAATGTTATAATATTTTGTTTATTAATTACAAATGAAAAGCTGTAATGTCTTGAGTCAATAAGTATTCAACCCCATTGTTATGGCCAGCTTAAATAAGCTCAAGAGTAAAAATGTGCTTAACATGTCACACAGTAAGTTTCATGGACTCACTCTGTGTGCAATAATAGGGTTTAACATTATTTTTGAATGAGTATCTCATCTCTGTACCCCATACATTATCTGTAAGGTTCCTTAGTCGAGCAGTGAATTTCAAACACAGATTAAACCTCAAAGACCATTGGTAGTTTGGTAAAAAATAAAAAAGCAGACATTGAATAGCTCCTTGAGCATGGTAAAGTTATTAATTACACTTTGGATGGTGTATCAATAACCCAGTCCCTACAAAGATACCGGCGTCCTTCCTAAGTCAGTTGGCAGAGAGGAAAAAAACCACTCAGGCATTTCCCCATGAGGCCAATGCTAACTTTTAAACAGTTGAGTTTAATGGCTGTGATAGGAGAAAACTGAGGATGGATCAACAACATTGTAGTTACTTCACAATACTAACCTAAATGACCGAGTGTATACTAAATATATTCACAAATACTGTATTCTCAACATAGCTCATTCCAATATTTCTACTACTGTGCCTGTACATTGCATTTTAAACTAAGCAAAAAAAGAAACATCCTTTTTCAGGACCCTGGCTTTCAAAGATATTTGTAAAGATCAAACTGAGTAGTATTGAGTAACTTGGATGAATAAGGTGCCCAGAGTAAACTGCCTGCTACTCAGGCCCAGAAGCTAAGATATGCATATTATTAGTAGATTTGAATAGAAAACACTCTGAAGTTTCTAAAACTGTTTGAATGATGTCTGTGAGTATAACATAACTCATATGGCAGGCAAAAACATGTGAAATAAATCCAACCAGGAATTGGGAAATCTGAGGTTTGTAGTTTTTCAAGTCATTGCCTAATCAAATTTACATCGGCTGATGTAAAAAGGGCTTTATAAATACATTTGATTGATTGACTGATTAGAGTTAACAGCCTCAGAAATTGTAGCCCAAATAAATGCTTCAGAGTTCAAGTAACAGGCGATTCAACATCAACTGTTCAGACTGTGTGAATCAGGCCTTCGTGGTCAAATTGCTGCAAAGAAACCACTACTAAAGGACACCAATAAGAAGAAGAGACTTGCTTGGGCCAAGAAACACGGGCAATGGACATTAGACCGGTGGATATTTGTCCTTTGGTCTGGAGTCCAAATTGGAGATTTTTGGTTCCAAATCCTGTGTGTATTCATGTGTATTTCCCACAGTGAAGCATGGAGAAGGAGGTGTGATGATGTGGGGGTGCTTTACTGGTGACACTGTCTGTGATTTATTTAGAATTCAAGGTACACTTAACCAGCATGGCTACCACAGCATTCTGCAGCAATGCGCATCCCATCTGGTTTGGGCTTAGTGGGACTATAATTCATTTTTCAACAGGACAATGATCCAACACACCTCCATGCTGTGTAAGAGCTTTTTAACCAGAGAAGGAGAGTGATGGAGTGCTGCATCAGATGACCTGGCCTCCACAATCCTCCGACCTCAACCAAATTAAGATGGTTTAGGATGAGTAGGACAGCCAACAAGTGCTCAGCGTATGTGGGAACTCCTTCACGACAGCTGGAAAAACATTCCAGGTGAAGCTGGTTGAGAGAATGCCAAGAGTGTGCAAAGCTGTCATCAAGGCAAAGGGTGACTATTGAAGAATCTCAAATATTAAATATATTTGTTTAACACTTTTTTGGTTACTACATGATTCCATATGTGTTATTTAATAGACTGAGATTTGAAATGGTGTGTTATCTATGGGAATTTACACATTGGAATTTAATACAGACAGGGTCTGAAATCGAGAATGAGAGAGAGAGCGAAAGGCATGCAGAGGTGTGTGGGTAGAGATGTGGATAGAAGAGTGCTGACGTGAATTTGCAGGGAAAGACCATAGTTGAGAGGCGCCATCACCTCGGAATGATGTGATGTGAACAAGAGAGCGCGAACCAACTCATAATGGATGACACATTAATGCTGAAGCCGGTGCGTCTGCATTGACGTATTGATTGAAAGTGCTGGCAAGAGAAAGGTGCATTGGGGTAAAATTTACTAGCGAATATCAGAACATGTATTGTCAGCAATGTGCCTCCTTTGCATTCAGAGCATATTCTATTGGCAATTCAACTAACTGTGAAATGGACAAGCATCCATGACATCGTGCACCCTTGTTAGTGTCAACGCCTCTCTGAACTACACAACACTTGATTGCAGAATATGAAACCATTTGATATAATCAGGGTAGCGCAGTGAGTTTATGAATATCAAAGAGTGGGCTTGCTGCTGAACCTTTGTTTTTTGTGTCTAGACAAGCAGGGGTTTTTCTTCATCACCCTGTGTTTCTGCTCTGAAGTTCTAAAAACAGTACAAACCCATAATTAACCTAGAATTATATAACTCTGCTTATTATTTTTAATTCCTCAGATCAGCATTTACCTTGTGACAAAGCTGTCTGATACCTTGTCACCTAAAAGGCTTTAAAAGAACTACTGAGAAAGAAAAAAAACATACAAGGTAAAATGGGGCGGTAGGTAACCTAGTGGTTAGAACGTTGGACCAGTAAGCAAAAGGTTGCTGGATCAAATCCCTGAGCTGACAAACCCACTGCTGATTTTAAACACTTGATTACACCACCTGGGGATCTGACTGAGCTTAACATACTGTACGCATCAGAGCGTAGTCAATGTGTCAGTGCAGGCTCCAGTGCACACACGTAGCCCAATGACCACCATGGCCCATGGAACCGCATAATAACCGGGCTCTCCATTCAAACACCTGAAGCCTGCTTTACGAGTAACCGAGCAACCAACCAGGCACCAGCCCTGTGAACCTCCTTAGCACAAAGTCCACCCTTGGGTGATGCTCTCGCCCACTCTCCACCAATCAGAGAGCACACTGCCACAGGAAGAATGAGGCTCGGGGCTTCACCTGAAAGCATACAATCACCCAGTGGTTCAATACCTCCCTTGCCTTCTCTCTGTGTCCTGGGCCTGGGTAGCAAGGTATAAGGATGGACCGAATGGTAAATATTCATTAGGCATGAATCAGACTCGACCGCACAGGCACTGTGTTGTCTTCAGAGTCCCAAGGCACTGTTGCTGTGGTGGTATTCCATTTGCATCAACTAACAGTATAGATTCCTGTCCTCCTACAGACAGACAGCTGGTAATGGCTCTCCTCCAGCGTCGAGAGAGTGGAGGGAAAGAAAGAAAGAAAGTGCTTTGGATGTTATCATCACAGCCCCGCCATCGAGATGCAAATGATATGTGACAATGCTTAAAACAATTACACCATTAGGTGGAGTAAGCCGTCTGGGTTTGAATTACCTTTACTGCATTGGGGATCTGCCTGCTCTCAAATGTACCAACAAGAGAGGAAGGGAGGGGAAGTTAGTGTTATGCCAAGACACCTTATGGTGCAACCCTAAAATGTTATTTGTCAAGCTTATCTGTGGTAACAAAACTGACATGAGTGTGTCAGAAGTTCACAAATTGGCTATGGGTTAGAATCAAGTTATTGTACCTGCAATCCCTCTTGAACCCTGAACACAGACGGGCTGTAGTGAGCTCTATCATTAAAACGACACAGGAGAACTGGTTCTGTGACCCTCTTATTACTGACCCAAACCTCTGAGAGATTAGGCAATTCAATCTCTCCACCCTCCACTTGTTTCTTCATTTCCACCATAAGTCCTTTGGAGGAGGTGTCAATCACTTGGCCCTGACTTTATTAGGGGTTAACCGGAGTAAACAGGCACTTTTCCCTCTCGCAAGGATTGAATTCACATTGAGAGTATTTGCAATCAGACCACCGCATCTTGGCTGCTGGCAGGCAAGTCAGTGGAAGAGCTATCAGTGCATATCCTTTCAAACAGGTGGAGATTTAAACCTCCATTCCAGATCAGCAACTACCCAAATAAGATGTTCAAAAAGGACCGAGATGGATCTCATGCTGGTGCCATGAGAAAAATATGGAAAGCATTTTCATGGACAATATTTGTGCTAAGTTCGACTGATACCGAAATACGCTTGGCAATTGCTCATACATGCCGCTTCCGGAGAGAGACTCGGGACTTAGAATGGGACTTAGAATGGCACAAAAGGCAATTCAGATGGAGTGATAGGCTTCTTCTACCGGTACAGCCGACTGGATGGATGTCCACAAGAGAGAGTCCAACCACAACAATAAGCTAAAAGCAAGCATTTAACAACGAGAGCACACACAGAGACCACTGCAAACAATCAGACTAAGACCACGCTAAAAGCTTCCCTACTCCACGAGGCCCTATCTCAATGTACAACAAATGAGAGGAAATCAGATGAATAGGCCTATATAATATGGATGTGTGTGAGAATAGTTCATATGTTTTCACCCCTAACAATACAAAAACCAGTGCATTGGCATGGGTGAAAAATGTCAATGCGGCTACATACACTGTAGGCCTTCCACCCTGCGAGACGGTTTAACTGTGTGGGATTATCACAACCCTTGACTGGGATCATTTCCTCCACAGCCAAAGAGTTGAACTTTAGGTAAGTGGTGGTGGTGGTGGTGCCCGAGGCAGTTTTAACCTGTAACTTTAGCCGAGAGGATTATTTGCACTGCTGGATCGGCTGCCTTTTCTGGAACCAGCAGGACACTGTCAGATGTGCTAAACCGTTCAGCAGGAGATCCTCTTGAATGTTCCAAATGACTAGTTTAACGTCTGGCCTGCAGGGGGGTTGTGGAGAATGCGGACAAGCTAACAAAAGAGAGGTTTAAAAAAAAATTCCAGTCAGGTTTCGGCTTTGTTATTCTCCAGGCCTCTTTTTCTCTGGATGGATTCTTGACCAAGTTGACATTAGCATCTGACCGGTATTGATCACAGCTCGGTTGGACCAGAGCAAAGTGAAACAAGGCGCTCCAGGTAGAATAAATAACCTGACCAGGTCTCCCCAGTAATTCTTGAGATTCTAGACATGCATTAAAGCTCCTTTATCTACAGCTAAGTCCCGGAACCTTTGAGGTGGGAGAGAGGGAACAGGCTTGCCCTCTTCTCTACACAGGGACATGTCCACCTGACTGGACCACAGTCAAGTGTTTTCTTTCCCTCCTTCGGAGTGCGGTAGCTAATAAACAGCCAATCAATCACCAACTCCAAGGGCACCGCCATGGAGTCCTCCTGACCCCTGTCACATGACCGAGGAGTCAATTGAATGGGAATATTTCATTACACAGCCAAAGCACTGTTTAACTCAATATGTAACAACGCAACAGAAATCGCTCACGGAGGACGCTGACTCCACCAATATGTCCGGCTGCTTAATTATACCCCCAAACACGATCGCACACGCATACATTATTGATTTGAAGCTAAGAGTATCCAAGGCTGAGCTGGCCTGACGACACAGCCTCCTTCTTATAACTAAATACATACAGTGCCTTGCGAAAGTATTCGGCCCCCTTGAACTTTGCAACCTTTTGCCACATTTCAGGCTTCAAACATAAAGATATAAAACTGTATTTTTTTGTGAAGAATCAACAACAAATGGGACACAATCATGAAGTGGAACGACATTTATTGGATATTTCAAACTTTTTTAACAAATCAAAAACTGAAAAATTGGGCGTGCAAAATTATTCAGCCCCCTTAAGTTAATACTTTGTAGCGCCACCCTTTGCTGCGATTACAGCTGTAAGTCGCTTGGGGTATGTCTCTATCAGTTTTGCACATCGAGAGACTGAAATTTTTTCCCATTCCTCCTTGCAAAACAGCTCGAGCTCAGTGAGGTTGGATGGAGAGCATTTGTGAAAAGCAGTTTTCAGTTCTTTCCACAGATTCTCGATTGGATTCAGGTCTGGACTTTGACTTGGTCATTCTAACACCTGGATATGTTTATTTTTGAACCATTCCATTGTAGATTTTGCTTTATGTTTTGGATCATTGTCTTGTTGGAAGACAAATCTCCGTCCCAGTCTCAGGTCTTTTGCAGACTCCATCAGGTTTTCTTCCAGAATGCTCCTGTATTTGGCTCCATCCATCTTCCCATCAATTTTAACCATCTTCCCGGTCCCTGCTGAAGAAAAGCAGGTCCAAACCATGATGCTGCCACCACCATGTTTGACAGTGGGGATGGTGTGTTCAGGGTGATGAGCTGTGTTGCTTTTACGCCAAACATAACGTTTTGCATTGTTGCCAAAAAGTTCAATTTTGGTTTCATCTGACCAGAGCACCTTCTTCCACATGTTTGGTGTGTCTCCCAGGTGGCTTGTAGCAAACTTTAAACGACACTTTTTATGGATATCTTTAAGAAATGGCTTTCTTCTTGCCACTCTTCCATAAAGGCCAGATTTGTGCAATATACGACTGATTGTTGTCCTATAGACAGAGTCTTCCACCTCAGCTGTAGATCTCTGCAGTTCATCCAGAGTGATCATGGGCCTCTTGGCTGCATCTCTGATCAGTCTTCTCCTTGTATGAGCTGAAAGTTTAGAGGGACGGCCAGGTCTTGGTAGATTTGCAGTGGTCTGATACTCCTTCCATTTCAATATTATCGATTACACAGTGCTCCTTGGGATGTTTAAAGCTTGGGAAATCTTTTTGTATCCAAATCCGGCTTTAAACTTCTTCACAACAGTATCTCGGACCTGCCTGGTGTGTTCCTTGTTCTTCATGATGCTCTCTGCGCTTTTAACGGACCTCTGAGACTATCACAGTGCAGGTGCATTTATACGGAGACTTGATTACACACAAGTGGATTGTATTTATCATCATTAGGTCATTTAGGTCAACATTGGATCATTCAGAGATCCTCACTGAACTTCTGGAGAGAGTTTGCTGCACTGAAAGTAAAGGGGCTGAATAATAATGCACGCCTAATTTTTCAGTTTTTGATTTGTTAAAAAAGTTTGAAATATCCAATAAATGTCGTTCCACTTCATGATTGTGTCCCACTTGTTGATTCTTCACAAAAAAATACAGTTTTATATCTTTATGTTTGAAGCCTGAAATGTGGCAAAAGGTCGCAAAGTTCAAGGGGGCCGAATACTTTCGCAAGGCACTGTATATACATGCGCGCACGCACACATTTGCACAACTGCACCCACACCGGCATGTGCGCACCTCGACACCTCCTTGTTCACTGTAATAACCAACATCGGGAAAAGTCATTGACTTCTATACTGCTTCAGTGGCGTGAGAAGCCACACTTGAAAAGGAGGCCCTGAAGGTTATATCCTCCTAAGATCTCCTTTAGTCTTCCTGTCAAAGTAGATTGAACCGAGGGGCCTCATGGCATACAGCCTACCCACAGCCCTGGAAGAGGTATCCGCCTGGACTGTTCATCACTATGTGGTGTGGTAACAAGACAAGGGCTCAATCTCAATTGGTCTTTCTCCGATTCCTCGCATCCTCCTCCACCTTAGTGGAGGTCCAAGGTCCATCACATTGGATCTTCTTGTCCAATGTGTTCTGAGGAGGCGAGGATGTGGGGAATGCTGAATTGAGCTAGAGGTAAGGGCTCATGCAGCGTTCAAAACAACTCGCAACTCAGAGATCTCTGACTTCCGACTTCAGTGCGTTAAAGACAACTGGGAACTTGGCGGAAAAACTATATTTTTGAATGGTCATCCAACTCTGAATTTCATTTCGGAAACAATGGCATCTTTCTAGGGCTCCAACTTTCCTACCTGAAGACCACTGCAGTCATGATTTGACCTTGTTTTTTCCTCCGAGGTCCTAGTTGACTTGAAAGCACCATTATCCCTCCCACTCACCAGTCGACGAGAACATTGATGTCATCTCCACCCCACAGGAAACGCATGGTGATTCGCCACCTGATATCTACTGGGCCACGCCCACTCAGGGGACTGAGAGGGAGGCAAAGCAAGAGCCCTATTTCTGGCCAAAAGCAGATCCTTAATTACTTTTAAAGAGGTGAGTTTTTGTATGGAGGGTAATGAGTGTCAAATTTAGTCAAGATAAACATGATTTATTTGGTTTGTTTTTGATTATTTGATCTAATAGAAGTTTCGTAATGCTTAGGTTGTTACAAGTGTACTGATGTATGTGATGCACATCCCGGCAACTGAGAAAAAATGATCAGTTGTCCCTGTTGAAATTCGAGACAATCTATGCATATTCATGAGGCTAGTAGAGCATCTTTCTCCCTATTATACAGGCGGTTGACGTCAACAAACTCCTCATGGATTCTTATTTTTTCATTTATTTTTTTAAGTATTCAAACAACGAGATGTTTCCACGAATCCAAAGAGGAATAGGCGGGAGCTTGACACCCGCCGTTCCACTCTGTGAACAACGAATCCAATTGTTAGGGGAGACATAGATTTGGATATGACGAAATACCTCTGACAGCTGCCACGGCAACAGTGACAGACTGATTGATGTGTGATTACTCCAGTGTGCAGAGGAAAGATTCATCAATCTTTGGAGGTGTATTGATCCTCAGTGTGATCAATCTGACATTGGTATCTTTGGGGTATTGAGTACATTTTTTTGTCATTTAGCAGATGCTCTTATCCAGAGCGACTTACAGGAGCAATTAGGGTTAAGTGCCTTGCTCGACATGTTTTCAGCTAGTCGGCTCGGGGATTCGAAGCAACAACCTTTCGGTTACTGGTCACTTTAAAAAAGACCTACCGCTCATAAAACAAAGGCAGTGCGCCATTAATGACCATCTACATGCCTGAATTATTTAAAATCTACGTTTTATTTTTGGCAGCAAATCAATTGCACGAGAAGCTTTCTTTCTCTTGTGGATTGTTACTAAATATTGTTGGAAAGACTGTCCCTGACGAGCACTGCTCTACCAGAGTCAAGTCATTCTAATAATATAAAAACATTTGGATTGTTTACAGGCTAAAAGCCGTGGTACATTCTTAGTGGATGACTGCTGCATGTGTGCGTTGAGCGTTGTCATTGTCAAGTGACAATGAATGACAATGAATGTCAATGTCACACCAGGGTCAGAGGCAAAGTTTTTAAAACACACGGCCTTGGTGGAACTTGTTCATACTTGCATGTGTCTATTCCGTGGGTATGTATCTATAATATTCACACAGTTGCCTAAGTGAAAATTGCTTCACTCCTGGTGGAAATGCGCGCGCGCGCACACACACACACGTCTCCTGTCAAGTGAGTCATATCGCCAAACATCCTTATCTTAAAATCAAGCCACACTTAAAGCGCTACAATTACCTGCATGTCACAATCAGCGTCAAGTTGAGCGTCAAGTAACAGAAAAATTCCTGACATTGTCAAGATGACTCAAGGAGACAACAAATCTCCTTGTGATACACCTTGCAGGAAACTTTTTCCACTCTTTGTAAAATAACGGATGCAGCAAAGGTGGTGCATGGAAATTACAATTGTATATTATTGGCTAGAACAAACAGGCACTCGAAGACAACACACCTTTACTCATAGATCAGAGTCGTAGATCCTATTTCCATCTTATCTTATGCATTTGGCACAAGGGATACATCTTGTACATTGGCAGAATGAGAAAAACGATGGGCTTGTCGGTAGCTCAAACTGAGATGTGACAGAGCACGCCGCTGTCTAGAACTTCAATTAGGTAATTGACAGGTGCATGTGGAAAGTGTGCCAATCAATTACCACCCCTCTCTTCTTGGTCTCCATTTCAGTGCAGAATGTTTTCAGGAGGATAGGCAGAGGCAGGAGATGTGTCACTCAAACGATAATTAATTAGAGCTTAACCCTTTGTAGAGGCTTCTGTCTGCCTCTCCAGCAAGAGATGTAAAACCATCAAGTAATGTTCACACACTGTCACGTAGTCTAGATTTAACCCAAAACCCTTTAACTACATAAAGTTAAATTCCAAAGCAGATTTAGTTCTTCAGACATTACATTGCTTTGCAGTAACAGGGTACAATGGCATTTCTCTCCGGTATATTTAGCTATCAACCTTTCAGACAGTAACTGAGCTTTCAGACAGATGCCTGAAGGAAGAAAAATGTCATTTGATAGTTTGAGCTGAATCATATAATGATAGACTAGATACACATCCAGCAGCAAAAGAACACCTTGTTTCAGACAGAGAAAACTGATGTCACTGCAGGTTTCAGGGTGGGTCCTCCTTATGTCTATCTGGTAGATGGTAAAAGCCTGCCCCCTACTGGCATTTGTCAGGTGACTGCATCGTCATACAAGAGGAAAAGGACACCTGAATTGCCTTGTTATTGATTCATTAAGTCATGGTATTGCTGAATCCATTCCATGTAACAGTACAAAAAAAAGTTGAGTTGAAATCTGAGAAATAGAAAACTACTGTGTATGGGATAACCAAATTTAGTTACCTAACAAAAGCTTAGCAACATGTTCCTGCATGGTCAAACTCATAGGTGAACAAAATAATGCAGCCTACCTACCCTGATTGGTCAGTATTGAGCAAAACTGTAGTGAAAAGGGCTGTACACTTACTGTGATGGCTACATTTCATGAGTAGGCTAACTCCACTGTCCTCCATTTGTTACCTCACTCTGACGGAAAACGGTGCTGAAAAACTCCCACAGCCACATGGCAGCCCGCCCTGCAGTCCAAGTAACTTGGTGTTTCTTTCTGTCCCATCTAGTCACCTTGTTAATCAAATAGTTTTAGTGAAATATCTACAGGGTTAGAAGTAAGGGAACGTGAGAACATTTCAAGTCTATCACCAAGAGACCAGGACTAAATGAATAAACCGTGTTTAAGGTTGAGAAATGTGTCGTGGCATTTTTTTATTAAAGTTATGCATAACCTTCCAACTTGATAGTTTGTGTGTGAACTTTATGACATTATCAGCTAGAATTGTCAGATCACTGGCACATCAGCAGTAGCATGGGCAGGCACAGGGAGGGGAAACCAGACATGATTACCAACAGAAGTAGAAGGGATGAGTTTTAGACCAGTTGTAAAAAACACACTGAGGACCAGGACAGAGCCCCTGACTTTTCCATGCTGCTTAAACACCATCCTATGAGGGCTCCACGCAAAATGTGACTCTATACCCACTCGTATTATTCCTGTTCATTAAGGATAGGATAGTGTGATATGGGTGGAGCAGCCTAAAAGGAGGTCGAAAAAGCCCACAAAAAAAAACATGCAAGCAACATGGGAAACCACAAGAGAGAAAATAAATACATCATGGGATAAAAAACAAAAACACACACAATACATTATCTTAAAATGTTCCTTTCACTTGTCGCTTCTTTTTGTGTGTTTAATATATATCCTAAACACACGGCTTTTTACATTTTGGTGCAGTTCCCCTTCTTGCAGGGATGACTAGGAGTAGAGAGAAATGGGAGGGGAGACAGGGCGACCCACAGCAATTGGAGTGGGGACACACGGGGGGGGGGGGGCTGGATTCGGGACAGTCCCTCTTCCCTGATTGCCTTGTGCTGACGGAGAGGTGCGGGAGGAGAAATCCAAAGGAAACCCCCCTTCCTCCAACTGTCTCTCGCTCATGCTCAGTCTCTCGGGGAGAACCACTGTGGGAGGAGGAAGAGGGTACTCAGCAGTTGAGTGGACAAGCTAAGAGGACATCCAGGTCAACGAGACAGCAGGGAGGCAAGAAATCAACCCTTCCATCTTCACCGTCTCCCTTACGGCCTGATGCAGAGGCCTGGGAGGGGAAGGGGCTGACGTTCCACGACTATCTTTTATCTAGGAACAAGATAATAACAGAAAGGACCCGGGCAGTCAGACCTTAAACAATAGCTCAGCTGTCACGTCTCACATGCTCATGGGTTTTCTAATAAACACAAAAATCGCTAAGACTAGACCCATGTTACCTTTGTTGATGTCCGTGCCTGTCGATGATCTGGCCGGCCTCTGGCGTAGTAGACTGTGATACTTGGCCTCTACCTCCTGATAGAAAACAGACAGGCAGGGAACAGTCGGAAATCAGATTTGATACGCATGAACGTAAAATCAACGTTACTAATTAACCCTTATCCTACAATTTCACTGTCCTGCGGACATAATAACATAATACACAAATCTCCACCAAAAATCTGTCTGTTTAAACTAGAGATGTTTCATGGGCTGCATCTTAAATCAACCGCATCCGCCGATATCGCCCTTCCGCATCTGCGGCGAAAGGTGGCAGAGCTAGAGTGGTGTTTGTCAGACCGTGAGACATCCCGAAAATTGTTCTCACAAAAACGTCTCCAGCGTCCGAACAGTTTGGCCTACAAAATGATTATGACCACTCTATTGAAAGGTGAGGTGCTCTAGGACGCCCACAAGCCTCACCAGACTCGTCTGAATTCGGTACAGCCTATTCTACCAACTTCTGTGTGTGGTGTCCAAACAATTTTGTCTAGACACTATGACCCCTCTGTGGACATCTGAGACCCGATGGTGTCCTCCGCTTTGCTCTAGGATGCCCACAAGCCTCACCAGACTTGTCTGAAGGTCCACGGTACCAGTAAAAAAAATGATGGAAGTATATATGGAGATAGTTTAGTGTCTAAAATAAGAGGATAAATAACATGTAAAAACAACAACATTTAAATAGTTTCCTGAAGTCTCAGATATATGACAGACACTTTATAACAAACCTCATTTAGATTTTACTGCCACCATCTGTTGTTCCATGTAGTGAATCTGTTATTCAATACATTTCAACGGCTAATAGCAGTAATGCCAATATTTTGTTTTTGATACCTTAAGGGTATTAAATTATCCTTATAGCTAAATGATCCTTGGTATGACCATCTTAAAACAATTCCATGTTAGCTATAACCAACCAGTCAGACAGTCAACCAACCAACCAACCAACCAACCAACCAACCAACCAACCAACCAGCCACAACATTTTGTCAACCAACCAACCCTTAGTCAGTCAACCAGTCACAAACCAACCAACCATCCCACCCACCCACGTGTGCATACCTTGAGGTGGTTGAGGTTGGTCTGCAGGTTGCGGAGGTGGGACAGGACCTGTCGGCTGAAGCTGGAGATGCTACCTGCCTGTGAGGCAGAGGAGAACCTCAGGCTGATCCCAGAGTCTCCTGCCCCGCAGCCCCGCGAGGCGCTCAGCTGCTTCCCGGTGGCCTGGAGGTCATCGTCCGTGCTGCTCTCCCCCGAGCCCCCGTAGCCCTCCAGGACCAGGTACCCTGCTGGGAAACGCAACAACAGGGCACAACTCAATAGGCACCAAAGGGATGAAAACGGATTGAAACAACTTGTCCATAGGGGGGAAAAACGAAAAGAAAAAAACCTGCTTGTTTTTGTTTTCCGTTGCCAAATTTCAGTTACTAGTCCAAGGCTCTAACCACTAGGCTACCGTGCCGCCCCAATGAGTATGATCAAGCGGAGTCCCTGCTGTTCAGCACACCTACGCACTGGAGGTCCTAAAACCTAGAGTTATCTAGCACGGGGTTCTTTAATAATGGGGAACCCAAAGTTGAAAGGGGTGCCTATTTCTGTTCTTCTCCGGCACTAACACTCTCCTTATTTAACACTGGGAGATTGGTTGGTTCAATCAGGTGTGTTGGTGCTGAGCTAAAACAAAAATGTGCAATCTCTCGCTCACTCACACACGACCGCAAGCTCACCATAATCCTCGGGGGACTCAAAGAAACCCGTGTCCCCAGACACCAGGTCCTGAGCCGGATCCTCAGGGTGGCTGGCCTGGGTGCACATCCCGGAGCCTTTCTGCACAGCCCCCCGGGCACGGCTGTCCACGGGGGTCCTCAGGGACGTGGTCCTGAGAAGACGCCCACCCCCCGAGGAGGAGCGCCCAGCACGCTCGCCGTCCTCCTGCGACATGAGCTGGGTCACCAGGACCTGCTTCAGCGCCGACACTAGAGGAGAGAGGGGACAGATAAGGTTAGACCAATGGAGGAGTGTGTGATTCTAAATGAATTGATTCCCCACCAAATAAAATCTATATATGTAAATGTATGTTTTGGGGAGGAGCGCTATCCCTGACCAACCGGCCTGACCGGGTTCATATAACTCTAACTGATTTTCCTGGCTAGAAAAGTCTTGATGATTGAGGTAGATGTCCTTTCACTCACATGTCTTTAAGGCATCATCAGCCCTAGAAGGACTGAAGCCCAGCCCGTCCGATTCGCTGAACCCGTCTACGGCCATGCGGAAGGGCAGCCTATCTGCAAGGTCCGGGTCCCTGTAAAGCCCCTCCTCCCGGCTGGGCTCCTCCTCTTCGGGCTTGAGTCCTACAAAGGACTTGGCATCTGGGAGAGAGGTCTGCATCACGCCACCAGAGGCAGCGCTGCACTCTTTATCTGGGGAGATAACAAGGACAATCTAGATACAATCTAGATACTACTGGAGCGTGTTACTGATGGAGGGTGGAACGTAATAGCTGGAATGGAATACATGGAAACACATCAAGTCAGTTTCATACATTCCATTCCAGCAATTGAAATAAGCCCATCCTCGATTCTAAAGCGATATCAGCCTCCACTGCACATTACGCAATATCGCTAACTGCTACTGAAAAGTTCTTAAATACACTGATCACTCTAGACGGGGGAACACGGGAGAGGTGAGGTGCTAGCTCAGTTACCTATAGACTGGCTGCTTCCAGAGGAGATGCGGTCCGGGTCCTTACCGAGTCGGGCTACGTCTGCAGCAATGATCTCCACACTGACACGGTGGGAGAGAACGCAGAGACAGTATCAGGAGAAGCAAGGTCATGGTCATCATGATATACACTTGCTGATGAATAAAACCAAAAGAAAACCAAGACGTTTTATACTGAGAGGAGGAACGTACTCCGTTTGAGGTAAGTGGATGCCGCTTTGCGGCTTCACTTTCATGGCGTCCGCTCTCTGGGTGATCTGCCGCTGCCACCTGGTGGAGGGAGGATAACAATTCACAGGCAGACAGAGGCGAGTAGACTGTGGATAAAAAAAGTGTCCTTTACCTCAGACCTAGGACCAGATAAGCCTAACTGCATTGCTAACCGTAACCATTAAGACAGGTGAGAAAAACATCTGACCCTGTATCAGTGGTTAGGGGCAACTTCTACCTAGGGTGAATTAAATGTTTTTTTTTTAAGTAGGGGCTATAATGACTAAACCACAGTGTCAGGAGGACTCACATTCTCTGCTCTGATACGGTCTGGGCCATCAGCTCGTAGATCTGTGCCCCGTTGTCCGACATTGAGAGAACAAAGAACGACTTGTTGTCTGTTGGGAGAAGGAATAGCAGGAAAACAGGGACAGACTCCTGGCTGCATCTCCAATCACACCCTATTCCCCATATAATCCACTACTTTTGACCACAGTCACATAGGGCTGCCACATAAGGCTCTGGTAAAAGTTGGACTATATAGGGGGATAGGGTGTCATTGTGTTAAGAAGGTTAGATCTAACAAACAGATTTCAATAGAACACTAGAATGGTTATTGGCATTCCATGGTAGCATGACTACAGGGCGGCCATCTTTGTCAGGGAAACTAATAGTATGATTGCATCTATATGGTAACTCACCTGTGGCCACAGAGCGCACCAGCACCGCGTTGAGCTTGATGATGGGGCTGAAGATGTGCTTGGTGTCGGCGGTGCCCGACAGGTTTTTGCTGTGGCACTTGAGGACGAGCCGCTCGTCCTGCTTCTGTAGCAGCACCAGGATGTCCTCCAAGAGCAGGGTGTACAGCTCTGAGACCAGAAGAAGAGGGGATTTATCCACAGAATTACATAGAACACTTCAATGGATATAGACGTCACAATTATATTACTATTATATCTCATTAGGTGACAATCGTGTTTGTTTTGTGATTTCTCCCAATACATCATATGGTTTGTCTTAGGGGCCAGGAGTTTTTACTAACCACATGACCTGACATGGAATTAGTTCGGGCCCTGTCTGCAGTTGTAGTGTACAACTAGGGCCAAGAGTTTCCCCTGGTTGGATCACATTGGTCAGGAAAATCCTCCTGGCCCTACTTATCCACATAAACGCCTGATGAAGTCGTAAGCGTACCAATAGTCTTGTCCTTGTTGACCTTCCATGACAGTGGTCCCTCGTGGATCATCTTCTTCTTGGTCAAGTCCAGGTTCTGAGTGTGGAGGGAGTTAAGGTCAAAGGTCAGATTAGCTGGGTTTATTTGTTTAGTCAGATCCCCATTAGCTTTCACTTTGGAAACAGGTACTCTTCCATGCCAAAGAATGGAGCGGCATGACCTAGTCTCGTTCCCCCTTTTAATAACTGCAGTGGCTCCCTCGCAGAAACTGAAGCAAAAATGTTGCTTCAAGTCAATTGTGGGTAGTCTACAGACTAATATGCTTTGACAAATGCTTTATAGATCGCCTGACCTTGAGCTCTGTAATCATGGGGTTCTCCGTCTGCTTCAGAGACGAGAGGTCTAGCCGCCTCTGGTAGTCCTCCAGCCTCTGTGGAAAGAGAGAGAGAAAGACGGAGAAAGAGAGAAAAAGAGAGCAAAAGAAAGTGAACAAGAGAGGGAGAAAAAAAGATAGATAGGTACACAGAAAAACAGCCGTAAGCTGGATGCTCTGCTGCTACAGGCAGTATTAGACTAACCAAGAGACACAAACCCCATATTCTCTCTGCAATAAATCACCTGCCATCATCTCTGCTGGCTCTAAGAGGAACAGTGGGAGGACAGATTTCAGAGTGGCTGAGAAGCTTTCTCGGCAGAACAGGGGTGAAATGAGACAGGGGAGATGTGGGAGACCCGAGGGGATAGGCTGTGCTTCCGTACCTGCCGTTCCCAGATGACGCTAAAAATCACACCTACTTGTTTGTTTTCAGACTCCTTCACCGCTTGGTTGACGTGGTTGAGAATCTTCCTGCAGCAGTCGCCTGCCTTCTTTACCTTGTCTTTCTCCATGGTGTCATCTGAAATGAAATTACAAGAGAGGAAGGGTGATGAAGATTCGGTGGAGGAAAAACAGGAAAAAAAACACCTCTGTGGGGTACTGCACAGCAAATTGATATTTTCCTGCACCCATTAGCAGCCGATCATATTCGAAAATGAAGACCAAGTAGAGGTCATTAACATTCCTTAACAGCTGGTTCTACTTTATGTTCAGTGCATTTTATTTCCGCGAGGGAGAACTAAACCAGAGCCAAGATTAAAAATGATGGGACTCAAATAATGTGAGAACATCTCCCAAAATGTGCATTACCAACTTTGGAAAATGCCAAAATAATCATCTCAGTTTAACCGAGAGCACAGATTTAATTTTAGCCGGGCTGGCAGCTCCTAACACACACAGGCGCGCATACACACACAGGCGCACTGACACACACAGGCGCACTGACACACACAGGCGCACTGACACACACAGGCGCACTGACACACACAGGCGCACTGACACACACACAGAGAGAGAAAGGGTGGTCACTGGGACACCACAGTGGAAGGACACTGCTATCATTAACGCTGCTGTAAGCGCACTGCCCTGCATCACTGTGATGGCCCAGTTCACTTCGAGCCCAGTGCCATCACCTCATTGTCAGAGTCCAGTACGCTTTTTACATTATCATGCCAAACACAACCAACCCGTACTGTGCTGGCTCACAGGGCGGCACACAATCGGCCCAGTGTCGTCCTGATTAGGGGAAGGTTTGGCCAGGATAGGCCGTCATTGTAAAATAAGAATTTGTTCTTAAACAACCTGCCTCATTAAATAAATGTATTTGTATGTATTTTCACATTCTTGTACTAGCACGGTTCCAGCAAGTATTGTGGGTGTGTAGTCAGCCCAGTACAGTGCAGCTTGGCTTAGTAGAGTGGACGAGGTATAGGAGTGTGTGTGGTCTACCTGTGTACTTGGCGATGTTCTCCAGTAGAAGAGGGTACTTGGTGAGCCTCTGCATCTCCACGGGAATGATGTCCTTCAGTTGGAGTCTTCGACACAGTCGGTTACTCTCAGCCTCCTGCGAACGCACAGTGACGTCAGGTCAGAAGGCCGCAGGAATGATGAAAAGAGCAACAAAACAGTCACGATGTATCCTTTTCGTTCATATATATACTTCACCCACCAGTGACTGTGGCTTTGACAGAGCTACATCGTGAATGGTTACTTTCTACAACTTTCGTTAACGTTTAAATTGACTGGATTTGAACAAATCATCTTCAAATGCTATCATTGAACTACACAAGCTTCCCTCAAACATCCCAATTCCGTGTCATATACATTGTACTGTACAATCTGCAGAAGTTGATTACATAGTCAAATACCTGACCTAAACCTCAAGTAACAGGCAGTGCCCAATAGCCCTGTGTGTGCACTCCAGTACCTGCGCTGCCCTCCCCCTGTCCATATCTCCTCCTCTTCTCTCCTCCATTCCTTCACTTACCTGCATGAAGGAGGTGAAGCGCGAGTCCTTCTTTTGCCTGCTCTTGATGAGCTCCAGAGCAAAGGGCTGGTTGCTGCAGAACGTGCCCACCGCCTGCTTGATCTTCTCCTCCTCGCCCCCGCTGAACTGGAAAACAACACAGGCGAGCCAGGCGAATCGGGGTCAGTCGCCATGGCAACTCCCTGCCGCCAAGCCCTTGGTCCTTGCGTGTGTGGTGGCACAGTGACAGATCGATGGGGGGGGGGTCTAAATCTGCCTCTACATGCTTTAGCCAATTTCCTCTGACTATCATTGCTGTCATAAGCGGTGGTTAAGGCGAGTTTCCCCTTTCTATGTAAGCACTTTGAGCATTTGGAAAAGCGCTTTATAAATCCAGAATAATTGTTATTAAACATGTATAGACAGAGTTTTGTTTTGCTAAAGCACGTGTAGATCTGGGACCAGGTTAGTGGATGGGTTCTGCCAGTCCATCTGTGCCACACTATCGTTTAACAATTTTACTTCCATTCCGCAAAACACAGCAACCATCTTTACCCTCCAGTTCATTGCCAATTAAAAAGATAAGCAATCCCATAAAAGAAAGTGGGTGTTTATTCCGCAGTGAAAAGCAATTTCAGGCAACGGCACAGCTTTCGTGGTTTGTGTGAGAGAGAGAAAGACTCCTCTCCAACAACACAAATATTACATGAATCCTATTCCTTTGGGGAAAAGGCTTGAAAAGAAAAAGAAAAGAGCTGTACTCACCCAGGACAGCAAGTCGTCTCCTATTTGGTCGATTACGGACGTCTCGTTCCTTTTCCGGATTGTTGCCATTTGCTCAGATATCAAAACTGAAAAATGAAAGGGAATGTAAGAGGGTCATTCTGACATTGTGCCTGTGTGTGTGTGGGGGGGAGGGGGTGCATGTCATATCAAAGTGGGAAAGTGTGTGTGTGTATGTGTACATGTTTGTGGTTGAGCATGTACATTCCTGTGTGTGTGTGTGTTTGCTTATGTCCACGCGTGCAAGTACCATGCAGTTGAACAATGTCCCCCAGGTTGGTGAAGATGTTCTTGATGTCGGCAGGAGGCAGTATGGCCTCTCTGGTGAGCTTCTGGTAGAAGATGTTGTCCAGCACTTTGAGCATCCGCAGGTGGGCCCTCTCAGTGTAGAACAGCTCTGTAGACACAGACCGACAGCGCTCATCACTATTGTAGACTGATAAATGACTACAATTAGGCAACCATAAATAAGCGATAAACAGTGATGACGAAAACGGTTATTTCAGCTTGTTCTTCGGGGGTTTTGGCCCAGGTTCCTACTAGGAAAGACGCATTTGTGAAAGTGACAAATGAATAAAGTTTGTTTGATTGAGTTTGCAGTGGTTACCACACCCTACACTGTTAGTGAATGTTTGTTCAGTGCACTTTACACTCATACCCATATACAGTGCCTTGCGAAAGTATTCGGCCCCCTTGAACTTTGCGACCTTTTGCCACATTTCAGGCTTCAAACATAAAGATATAAAACTGTATTTTTTTGTGAAGAATCAACAACAAGTGGGACACAATCATGAAGTGGAACGACATTTATTGGATATTTCAAACTTTTTTAACAAATCAAAAACTGAAAAATTGGGCGTGCAAAATTATTCAGCCCCCTTAAGTTAATACTTTGTAGCGCCACCTTTTGCTGCGATTACAGCTGTAAGTCGCTTGGGGTATGTCTCTATCAGTTTTGCACATTGAGAGACTGAAATTTTTTCCCATTCCTCCTTGCAAAACAGCTCGAGCTCAGTGAGGTTGAATGGAGAGCATTTGTGAACAGCAGTTTTCAGTTCTTTCCACAGATTCTCGATTGGATTCAGGTCTGGACTTTGACTTGGCCATTCTAACACCTGGATATGTTTATTTTTTTGAACCATTCCATTGTAGATTTTGCTTTATGTTTTGGATCATTGTCTTGTTGGAAGACAAATCTCCGTCCCAGTCTCAGGTCTTTTGTAGACTCCATCAGGTTTTCTTCCAGAATGGTCCTGTATTTGGCTCCATCCATCTTCCCATCAATTTGATCCATCTTCCCTGTCCCTGCTGAAGGAAAGCAGGCCCAAACCATGAAGCTGCCACCACCATGTTTGACAGTGGGGATGGTGTGTTCAGGGTGATGGGCTGTGTTGCTTTTACGCAAAACATAACGTTTTGCATTATTGCCAAAAAGTTCAATTTTGGTTTCATCTGACCAGAGCACGTTCTTCCACATGTTTGGTGTGTCTCCCAGGTGGCTTGTGGCAAACTTTAAACGCCACTTTTTATGGATATCTTTAAGAAATGGCTTTCTTCTTGCCACTCTTCCATAAAGGCAAGATTTGTGCAATATACGACTGATTGTTGTCCTATGGACAGAGTCTTCCACCTCAGCTGTAGATCTCTGCAGTTCATCCAGAGTGATCATGGGCCTCTTGGCTGCATCTCTGATCAGTCTTCTCCTTGTATGAGCTGAAAGTTTAGAGGGACGGCCAGGTCTTGGTAGATTTGCAGTGGTCTGATACTCCTTACATTTCAATATTATCGCTTACACAGTGCTCCTGGGATGTTTAAAGCTTGGGAAATCTTTTTGTATCCAAATCCGGCTTTAAACTTCTTCACAACAGTATCTCGGACCTGCCTGGTGTGTTCCTTGTTCTTCATGATGCTCTCTGCGCTTTTAACGGACCTCTGAGACTATCACAGTGCAGGTGCATTTATACGGAGACTTGATTACACACAGGTGGATTGTATTTATCATCATTAGTTATTTAGGTCAACATTGGATCATTCAGAGATCCTCACTGAACTTCTGGAGAGAGTTTGCTGCACTGAAAGTAAAGGGGCTGAATAATTATGCACACCCAATTTTTCAGTTTTTGATTTGTTAAAAAAGTTTGAAATATCCAATAAATGTTGTTCCACTTCATGATTGTGTCCCACTTGTTGTTGATTCTTCACAAAAAAATACAGTTTTATATCTTTATGTTTGAAGCCTGAAATGTGGCAAAAGGTCGCAAAGTTCAAGGGGGCCGAATACTTTCGCAAGGCACTGTACGGGTTAAAAATAGCAGATTTGGACACTGATAAGCGACAAAATTATAACGCAGTGGCTTTACAGTAACATGCTATACATGACGTCAGAGCTCAGGTTCTCCGCTTCACAGCGCAGGTTCTTTTACTGACAGCGGTTCTGAACTTGAACACAATAGCGTTGAGATGTTGCTCCCATCCCTCCCGCTACCGTGGAAACATTTTTTTTGTCGTCGGAGGGAAATACTGTTAAAGGGGGCTTGATATATTTTGAAAGATGAGACATTGAGGATTATAATAAATACCACTTTGATGTCATACAAGCAAGCCAAGCACCCGTTAGTCCAAATGGGCACTTCATATTTCCATATCATAAAACTAATTTAATATACAGTGCCAACGTTTATGATCACTGCGTTTGATGTACAGTCACAAGATGACATGGCGTCATAAATTAATATTTCTGGTGGATTTCACTCTATTTTATGCATACCAAAATGACAATCTGCATCTCTGAATTGACTTGTGAAAGCCTAACACTAAGATTGTAATTTGTCATTTAGCTAGCCATGTTGACAATACAACACGCTTTCAAATGATGCCGACCTGACTAGATTGCGATTTATAATGGACCGTGTTTGGAATGAGTAAACAACAGTAATTGTGTAAAGGCGGGGACGTAGGGCTGTGTTCCAAACAAAATAACTACACATCAGCTTACTGTAGTTCCTCAACGGCACATCGAGGAAAGCTCAAAATGGCACCTTAAAGTTGAAGACTATTCATTGAGTTGAAATGACATAGGACCGGTTCACACTTTGGAGAGGTGTGTAGCCACTTAGACACACCAGTTAGACCTCTCACTCAAACCCATGTCATTTTTTTTGTCTTATGTTGAACCTAGCCCACATTCACCATGAATATTCTTGTTACTGACTGTATCCAGATTATTTTCATTTTTTTTAAATCAACAAATGAGGTGAAAAGTACAGTAAATATAAAATTCTCATAAAATCAACAGTGTAACGTTTGGATTCAGTCTTGTGTCAGATTATCGGTTTTATCCTCACCTTCAGTCTAATAATGTTTTCATGATCTCCAACCGGTTCCCTTTTGATTGCTACCATGCATACTAGCATATGCTTTCCATATTTCTTCTGTAAGAAATGTTTAATTTTAGCCCTATCCATACAGGCCAATTCCCACTTGTGTAAGGGGTTAACACAGTAATTATTCCTTTTGAACAATAAACTGCCTACTAAAAAAATTAATAACTAACACAGACATATAGTATGTGCAGGGCCTTGGGTTTTATCCTAATCATGAAAAGCCAATCACTAGGGCCCAGAGTATTTTCTGGTCAGGTTACATGGGCCTTATTTACTTATATTACGGTGACTGGGTTACAGTTCGAACAGGAAGTTACCGTTAATGACTTCCTGTCTCTTGATCTCATGGGCCCCGAGTCCAGCCAGGATCTCACGTCCCACCAGCTGCTGCCAGTTGAGAGGGTCGTGCTCAGAGTCCGTGCCTCCTTGGTCGTCTTCACTCTGCACCTCCGTAGGACCAAGGCCATCCAACCTGGGAGATGGGCAGCAGCAGTTAGACACTGGTTTACAACCTTGAAAAATACACCGACTAAGAAATGCAGTCACAAAATATAACAAAAGATGTTAGGAAATATCTAAAAACTCATTCGGTTTCTAACCATAGCCTACATCACTTTTGATAAAAGGTAGTCCACATTTTGACCGAAGAAGTTTAGGAGACTAACTAGAAACTATCTGACCATTGTCTTTATCAGAACTAGTAGTAGGTCAAGTCAAAAAGAAAACAGAAAATACTCACCTTCTGATAGACTTGGGTGTTCCTTCAAGGATTCTGTAACAAGAGGATACTATAAATGACAACGCTTCACATACTCATCAAGATGTTCTCCGCCTGCATGAAACTACTAAAACTGTGCACAATAGGGATAAAAAAATATGTCAACGGCTGACTGGAAAAAACAGTTGTATGAACTAGAATGGAATTACATGTTATATATAGAGGGTAGATAAATAAAATGGCACCCTGTTCCCTCTCTAGTGCACTACTCTTGACTGGGCCCATAAGCCCTACGCTTTCGCCTGCTTGGGGTTCATCTTACCTGCTCTCCCTGTCCTCCTCCTGCAGCTGGTCCAGGCTGTATGGGCTCAGGCTGTAGTCAAAGTGTGTGTTTGGAGTGTACTGTAGACTGTCCAGGTCTCCAAGACCTTCGCTCAGTTTGAGGAAGGCAGAGTTAGGGGTCAGAACTGAGGAGGAGAGAGACAGAGAGATCAGTTACATTGTACAACTATCAGGCCAGGTGGGAAGACCATTACTTCAGCTTGGAACAGGGACGATAAACCGAAAATTGCCTTCCTCTTATTGAAACATTTAGCTGTAATTTTCAGTGATTTTGCTACACAACATTTCTGTAGATTGTTCTAAAACCTCTATTTGGTCGACAGTAATAGCCAATGCATTATGTTGACTCTTGATATGAAAGCATCTGCCTGTCCCTGTTTCGCTGGGACAGGCAGCACATGGAGAATGTAGAGATGCATTCTGAGAAACACAAGAATATGATCATTGCGCAAATTTGCTATTGCGGGGAAAAGACAGTTTTCAAAGCAACTACTGTTCTAGTTACAGAGTCATAACTTCCTGTGAATATATTATGTATTTCTCTTAATATTCAGTTCATGGCACCACTTTACAACCGGAGTAGGCTGTAGTGTAGTATAGTTTTGATGCGCTGTGGAGTGGATCCAACTCCATTTTGGTACATACAGTGCATACGGAAAATACTCAGACCCCTTGACTTTATTCTTTATCCTTATTCTAAAATGTATTATTTAATTGTTTCCCCCTCATCAATCTACACACAATACCCCATAATGACAAAGCAAAAACAGGTTTTTTATACATTTTTGCATATTTATTACAAATAAAAAAACAGAAATATCACATTTACATAAGTATTCAGACCCTTTACTCGGCACTTTGCTGAAGCACCTTTGGCAGTGATTACAGCCTTGAGTCTTCTTGGGTATGATGCTACAAGCTTGGCACACCTGCATTTTGGGGAGTTTATCCCATTCTTCTCTGCAGATCCTCTCAAGCTCTGTCAGGTTGGATGGGGAGTGTCGATGCACAGCTATTTTCTGGTTTCTCCAGAGATGTTTGATTGGGTTCAAGCCCATGCTTTGGCTGGGCCACTCAAGGACATTCAGAGACTTGTCCTGAAACCACTCCTGCGTTGTCTTGGCTGTGTGCTTAGGGTGGTTGTCCTGTTGGAAGGTGAACCTTCCTTCCTGCTCTGGAGCAGTTTTTCATCAATGATCTCTCTGTACTTTGCTGCGTTCATCTTTCCCCTCGATCCTGACTAGTCTCCCTGCTGCTGAAAAACATTCCTTCAGCATGATGCTGCCACCCCCATGCTTTACTGTAGGGATGGTGCCAGGTTCCCTCCAGACGTGACGCTTAGCATTTGGGCCAAAGAGTGGCTTCCATCTGGCCACTCAACCATAAAGGCCTGATTGGTGGAGTGCTGCAGAGATGGTTGTCCTAGAAGGTTCTCCCATCTCCACAGAGGAACTCTAGAGCTCTGTCAGAGTGACCATCGGGTTCTTGGTCACCTCCCTGACCAAGGCCGTTCTCCCCAGATTGCTCAGTTTGGTTGGTGGTTCCAAACGTCTTTCATTTAAGAATGGTGGAGGCCACCGTGTTCTTGGGGACCTTCAATTCTACAGACGTTTGTTGGTACACTTCCCCAGATGTGCCGACACAATCCTGCCCTTGGAGCTCCACGGACAATTTCTTAGACCTCATGGCTTGGTTTTTGCGCTGACATGCACTGTCAACTGTGGGATCTTATATAGACAGGTGTGTGCCTTTCCAAATCATGTCAAATTAATTGAATTTACCACAGACTCCAATCAAGCTGAAGAAACATCTCAAGGATGATCAATGGAAACAGGATGCACCTGAGCGGAATTTCGAGTCTCATAGCAAACGGTCTGAATAGTTATATAAATAAGGTATGTTTTTTTATTTGTAATACATTTGCAAACATTTCTAAAAACCTGTTTTTGCTTTGTCAATATGGAGTACTGTGTGTAGATTGAAGAAAAAAATGATTGAATCAATTTTAGAATAAGGCAGTAATGTAACATTTGGAAAAAGGGAAGGGGTCTGAATTCTTTCCAAATGCACTGTTTCGCCCAGCTCTACTACAGCTACAATGACCCAAAAATAATAGGTAATATTGACAGCTAACAATTAGGACATAAAACGAAATACAAAGTCACAGAGATTCAGGAATTTAGAGAGCGCCGCAGACAAACCGTGCTCCTCAAACACTATGGGGAGCATAATTGGTCTTGCGTCGCTTGCGCTTGATATAGTATGTGGTCTAGAGACTAGGGTACTTGGTTTAGAATTCAGTATGTGGGAATTGTGCTAGCTAGAGAGTTTAGTAGGTATGTACTAGCTAGAGTCTTGTACAGTATGTGGTAGTTCAGGGTCGCACCAAACTCAGAGTCTCTGCTGCCTCCGTCTGAGGCGTGGCTGTTGGTGGTGCTGTTGGTTGGCGAGGTGGCGTTAGTATTGGAGGAATGTGTGAGCTCTGAGCCCTCGCTGGATTGACTGGCCGTCAGGCGACCCGCCTCCAGGTGCTCCACGGCCCCCAGGCAGGGCTGGGACAGCTGCTTCTGGGGCCGCGGCTTGTTGAGGTCCATGGCCTTGCCGACTGCTCACACAGACAAGACAGGCAGACAATCAGTCGGAGAGACAGGCAGGAAGCACACATACAGACACACAGAGGTGTAGCAGGAGTCAATACTATAGGATCTATTTACTTTTCTGTTGCTCCTCCTTTTTTCCATAGTAGCACAATGATTTGTTTTGAATGTGGGTGATATGTGGGTGATGATAACCATCTACCAATACAAATGCCTCTCCAGGGGTTCAGTAAATTGGGAGACCTATAGTATACTAGTGTTGGTCACTGATGTTTATCATCTTAAATGACTAAATGAAAGCCAGTGTTGTTTATAACGCAGACAGACTCACTGGACGTGGGGTCGACGCGGCTGGGCCGGCGCGGAGGCCCGAGGATGCTGGGAAACCTGGTTCGTTTCACCTTCTCCTCCCCTCCCTCCTTCTCGGTCTTGACGCTCTTCTGTTGATCACAGGCATCCCATGATCAGTCAGTAAGAGAGATATGGCAGGGTGGGTGATGGTTAACCGAGCTAGGTTAGCGCAGGGTTCAGTGTAAGGGTAGGCTCATACCTTGATCTTGGGGAGGAAGTTCAGGCGGACTCTTTTGAACTCTAGGCCCCGTGGCTCTTTGACTTTCACTCCAAGGCGCTTCATGTACGTGAGGATGACATACTGCATAGTAGTGCTGCAACAACAGACCAATGAGGATTCCCGGATTTAGAGACTCAGGCACAATTGCCATGTTCTCGGTTTTATATCAATGGAACAGATTGGGATGAAGCTGAAGTGAACTACATGTTGGCGTGTCTTTAGCGTGGCTTTGACCATATGCTGTGAAAACGAGTGACGGCGGCAAGATGTCGCGTCCATTCATTAATCATTTGGGATATGCCAGGACCATATGGCATTTGAAATAAGGTCGCTGCACAACGTCGGGAATAGTCCCTTATGAATCTAAATGAACTAGAGAAATGTCATTTGTTATTAAAGGAGGTTGGCCAAGAGCTCATGTAGCTAAATTGCCCCCTGGCAAAGAGATACTCCACATATACAACGTGACTTCTGTTATAATGTTAACTGCTCAACCTCAAAATCATCTAATATGATGTTCTTGTCCTCTTTCTGTGCAGTGAACTGAAACTAGGTGGTTTGTCTCCAGTGTGACATTGAGTAGAAATGACACAGACAGTGGTTAGAAAGGCCAAGAGTCTACGAGGTCCCAAAGTGTCTTAAACCCCTCAAGGAGTGCAGTGTACTTCACCACATCCTTCCAAAAGCTCAACAGCCTGTGCTCCCAACTCTAGCTTTAGAGGATGGAGTGTTCTGTGGGGTTGTGCAGTAAAAAACACACACACAAAAAAAAAACCACATTGAGCACTGAGTATGTTGTGTGTTCACAGCCACAAGTAAGTATCGGTTGTGTTCAGTGGGACAAGGAGGTTCTACATGAATTTGTCCAATAACACAAGTATTTTTTTCTGGCTGCAAAATGTTTTGCTATGTTGTGCCCTACTGAACACGATCATGGTCTCCAGTCAGCATGTGACCATAAAGTCTTACACTGACACTCCCCAGACATCACACCGACTAAAATAAACAGATAGTGTGAAATATGTAGGGCTCATATCTGTTCTTTCCAATGGATAAACAAAAGAGAATCCCCTCACCATTTCTCCTCCTCTGTGGATTGGGTTGTCAACCTAAAATATGTCAAGCAATTCCATTAGAACAAATTATATTACACAGAAAATGATTTTAACATGTCAGAGTACAAAAAGAAGTTCAAACAATTAGACAGAAGTAGTAGACTTCCAATCAATATATTATCAGCCTCAATTAAAATGTGTCAGCAAGTAAAATGAATGTTAAAGAACTTCTACATTAAGAAACAAAGCTGTGAGTGTTGCTACTAACAGGACATCCTCGATCTTGGTGATGATGTTTTCAGCACAGGAGCGTTCTCTCTCCAGTGCTACCCGGTCTCTGACGCGCTCCGTGTCCAGCCGGGCCAGTTCCCCCTCAGCCAGGGTTAGGCCCATACTGCGCTTCTGCCTGCACACCCCACAAACCACGGTGTCAGACCCCACTTACAGTATGTTGACTTATAACATGCTTACATCATACTTACGTCGCATACTTATAACAGGATTATAATAACTTAACGTTTAGAAAGACAAACAGTTACACTGTCTACATGTAAGACTCACTTGCATCTATCTTTACATATGACTAACACATATGTACACACCAATGGGAAAGGCAGCCATTTTGGAAGAGCACGAGCAAGGTGACTGACCTGAAGTCCTCCAGGTTCCTCTGGATGTCAGGGAGCAGGGTGTCCTGCATCATCTGGACTAACTGTCTGTTCTGCTCCTCAGGGATCAGCTCCGTCCTCCGCCGGTCTGCACAGCCACCGCACAACAACACAGATAGGAAGGAGGTTGACACAAATTACAGCTTAAGCTTTGATTTCTCAACAACTGATGTGGGATAGTAGTATTAAATCAAATAACAGTTTATTTGTCACATGGTCCGAATACAACAGGTGTAGATCTCACTGTGAAATGCTTTACTTACAACAACGCAGTTCAAGAAATAGAGTTAATAAAATATTTACTACAAAAACTAAAGTAAAAATCGAATCAATCAAAAAGTAACAAGAAATGTACATAACAATAACAAGGCTATATACAGGGGTACCGGTACATGTTAGTTGAGGTAATTTATAAAGTGACTATGCATAGATAATACACAGCGAGTAGCAGCACTGTAAATAGTCTGGGTGGCCTTTTGATTACTTGTTCAGCAGTCTTATGGCTTGGGGGTAGATGCTGTTATGGAGCCTTTTGGTCCTAGACTTGGTGCTCCGGTACCGCTTGAGTTGGCTCTATTTGGCATTCCCATTAGATAACAATGGTCATTCCTCCATATACCCAGATGTGACTTGGCATGGATTTGTCAGCCAGGGAAACGAATGGAAATTAAAGCAAAGTCACAAATACTCACCAAGGTCAGAGGAGATGGACTCAGGAACAGCTACTTTTAAATTCTGTATGAAAATAAAACACATTTAGATGGGCATTGACAAAGCCAGACTTGTTTATATGAGGCTAACAGAGACACTAGAGTAAAAATACTTGACATTTAACAAAAAGAGTAAAATGACAAGTGCAGAAGAAGTCCTAAATGTATGCCGTATGTGTGTTAGTAGTGTATGAGAAAACAAACTACAGAAGAAAATCTCTGGGTCCCTCAAGTACTGCGGTCTTAGGCACTACAATATATTGCATTGGGAGTCAACAGAACAGTGGATGAGAGAAATGACGGCTCCAGCTGAGGAGAAATGTATTACTGCAGGGAGAGGGGACTCCTGACAGAATAAACCAATCAAACAAACACACTGCTCTATAGTAACAGTAGTGTTGCATATCATACCAACACTGTCAGGGGATGTAGGTGTTTAATCACAACTGGCATGAGGGGAGTCCATGACTTCTGCCACAGCGCTGTGGGGGTTTGTTTAATAACAACAGTGCACTGTGTAAGTCTGTGCTGGTATGGGCCTGCAGTTTGGATAAAAGCTAGCTGGGATCATGTAGTGACTGTGGATGAAAGCCACTTGAGACTACAGGGCGCCGTATTCATAAATAGTCTCTGAATAGGAGCACTGATCTAGGATCAATTTATCCTTTTAGAGCATACTAAATATGAGTATATGGACAGGGGTTACATGATCTTAGATCAGTACTTCTACTCTGAGACTCTTGGTGAATGTGGGCCCAGATGTAGGCTAGTTCAACTCAACTCACAGCTCCCCGGTCGATGAAGAAGCTGTGGAAGTCCATGAACACCCGTCTGGTTTCTTTGGAGTTAGTTTGCTTGCACAGGTCAGCGAAGAGGTAGCAGAGCTGGAGAGAAACATTTCACATGATCAATGAGAGGTGACACAAACACGTTCTACACCATCATACCTTTGTGTCAGCACTACACTGACATCCCTGTAGTTTTGTATTTAAAAAAAATAAACTTCTATTGTTGTCTGTAACTGGTCACAACACAAACATGGTCAGGTGAGGGTGAGTGTGTGTGTGTGTGTGTGTGTGTGTGTGTGTGTGTGTGTGTGTGTGTGTGTGTGTGTGTGTGTGTGTGTGTGTGTGTGTGTGTGTGTGTGTGTGTGTGTGCAGGGACTCTTACCAGCGGTGCAGGGTCAAACTGCGAGACGACATGATGCAGGAAAGCTGCCAGGTGGGCAGGTCTGGACTTGAGCAGCTCCATGCTCTGGAAACAGCTGCACTGGCCATTGACCTGAGATACACACAGTGTGTGTGTGTGTGTGTGTGTGTGTGTGTTACGAGCTAGCTTAACCCCATTAGAAAATCCTCAGTGAGGCTTGTCAGTCTTTCACCTTTTTAGGGGGAGAGAAATCTGGACTAAAAAACTCCAGCACCCTGGTATGCTTCACAGTGTTTGTAATGAATGTTAAAAAACAAACGTTTGGGTCGATAGGCCATAATGCAAAGAAGTTATATTTTTCACCTTATTTTGGATGTATTTAGGGCCTACCTGTTCTTGATCAGAGTCAAAGTAGTCGTCCTCAGCTCCAATGATCTGGGAGACAAAGTGTGAGGAAGGGCTGTTTACAGTAGAGGGGGACAGCGAGTCCTGGAGGGGTGGGGAGAGGAGGAACACAGCCCTTAGATCTCGCACTCATTGAGCGTTGACTGCTCCGTTCTCTGAGGTAGCTAACAACCTCATATACCATCAAAGGGGTGTTTAATGAAATTGGCTCCACATCTGCAGGGCATGGGTCATGTTCATTAGACACCAAATGGAAGAAAATTGAATGAAACAGGGAGGGACTACCTGGACAAGTCCAATTAGAAACACTCATTTTGGTTTTACGTGGCAAAACATTTAAGTGTTTTCAGTTGCATGCCCAAATGAACATGAGCCAGGTCTGGATCTCACCAGGTCTGGAGTGTCTTCTGGGTCGGGGGAGTGGCAGGAGTTGAAGCTGTCTCGGGGCGTGCTCTTTGGGCTGTGGTAGGACAACATGTCTCTTTGGCACAGGCTCTCCGGGGAGGCAGGTGCAAAACTGCGGAGAACCTGCAAAAGGATAACATTTGGTAAGCTATCAAACATTCACCTAGCTAGACCTGGGTGGTGTTCATTAGGAACCAAATGGAAGAAACTCAGCTGAAACAGGGAGGGATTATCTGGACCGGTCCAATAACAAACACTTGTTTGGGACACAGCAGTGGATTGCGGGTTTGGGTTGTAGTGTACTGTCTGCTAGGTGCAAAACTGAAAGTAACACTTACAGGGGACATGGTACTGCTGCTCCACGAGAGGTCATTGCTACTGTCTCCCCTGGAGGAAGGGGTGTGGTCCATGTCCACCATGCTACTGTCATCTCCGTCACCCAATTGCAGGGCATCCTTAGAATTATATCACAGTCAGTCACACGCAGAAAATATAAATATTCCCCATAATTGAAAGCGAAAACCAACAAGTATTTTGTCTGACTGTAAGCATTGAGCATACATCGATATTGTCATGATTTCAACACACACAGTCTACTAAATGGAGCAGAACATGCACAGATCAACTACCTATAAATATCATTGCTTAGGGCAAGGCTAAAACTCGGGCAAAAAGTTTGTCCTTGTAAGGTTACATAGTCCGGGAAAACTCATTGG
The DNA here is from genome assembly GCF_036934945.1 of Oncorhynchus masou masou. NCBI lineage: Eukaryota > Metazoa > Chordata > Actinopteri > Salmoniformes > Salmonidae > Oncorhynchus > Oncorhynchus masou. Next base: position 51,714,909 of record NC_088224.1, on the reverse strand, counting down.
ACTGATTATGGCACTCACAGAAAACCATAGATTCTCACACTAGCTATTAGTTACTAATACTACATATTGCAATAGCCAGAAGCCACTCCTGCGTTGTCTTGGTTGTGTGCTTAGGATCGTTGTCCTGTTGGAAGGTTACCCTTCACCTCAGTCTGAGGTCATGAGCGCTCTGGAGCAGGTTTTCATCAAGGATCTCTGTACGTTGCTCCGTTCATCTTTCCCCTCGATCCTGACTAGTCTCTTAGTCCCTGCTGCTGAAAAACATCCCCACAGCATGATGCTGCCACCACCATTCTTCACCGTAGAGATGGTGCCAGGTTTCCTCCAGACGTGATGCTTAGCATTCAGGCCAAAGAGTTATCAGTTTCTCATGGTCAGAGTCCTTTAGGTGCCTTTTGGCAAACTCCAAGCGGGCAGTCATGTGCCTTTTACCGAGGGGTGGCTTCCGTCTGGCCACTGTACCTTAAAAGGCCTGATTGGTAGAGTGCTGCAGACACGGTTGTCCTTCTGGAAGGTTCTCCCATCTCCATAGAGGAACTCTGGAACTATGTCAGTGACCATCAGGTTATTGATCACCTCCCGGACCAAGGCCCTTCTCCACTGATTGCTCACTCTTTGTGGTTCCAAACTTCTTTGTGGTTCCAAACTTCTTCCATTTAAGAATGATGGAGGCCACTGTGCTCTTGGGGACCTTCAATGCTTGGTACCCTTCCCCAGATCTGTGCCTCGACACAATCCTGTCTCGGAGCTCTACAGACAATTCCTTCGACCTCATGGCATGGTGTTTGCTCTGACATGCACGGTCAACTGTGAGACCTTATATAGACAGGTGTGTGCCTTTCCAAATCATGTCCAAATCAATTGAATTTACCACATGTGGACTCCAATCAAGTTGTAGAAAGATCAAGGATGAGCGAAAGGTCTGAATAGCTATGTAAATAAGGTATTTCTGTTATTTTTTTATTTTTCCTGTTTTTACTTTGTCATTACGGGGTATTGTGGACTGTTAAGAAAATGTTTTTATTGAATCCATTTTAGAATAAGGCTGTAACGTAACACAATGTGGAAAAGGGGAAGGGGTCTGAATACTTCCCGAATGCACTGTATAATATGTTTGTTTTTTGTTTTTTTTCCCGGGGGGGATGCAAGTTACCTGTGCTCCTCCAGTGGCCTTACTGAGCTGCCACTGCAGCTGTGGAATGTGCTTCTTGGCTTCCTGGATGTCCTTCAGTAGTTTTGGCGTCGGATTCCTGCTGTACTCCTCCTTCATTGCCTGTAGGGAGGGAGAGAAGGAGGAAGGGTGGCAGAGACACTCAGACAGACAGTCATTGGAATCCAAACTAGCCAAGTCCATAAAAGTATTTTGGACTTTGAACGGTATAGACTTGCACTCCTTTTCAAAGGTGTTTCTCAACACACTTGCTGTGGCTATACTGTCCTGGCCCTGTCGTGTTTACACACGTAGCAGCAGTAAAGTGTGCTTAGTGGAGTGGGTAATGTGGCTCTGTGAAGCACAAGAGAGAATTATTGGAGGGGAGGTGGTGGTTCTCTTCTGAGTGGCTGTCTGCTAGAGTGACTGTTCTAGTCCAAAACCACAGAAAAAGTTCTTATAGTCAGTTATCAACACAAGCCACACACCAGTGTTGTTCTGAACGTCTCAAAACCTATTTGAATACAATTCTAGGACAAAGACCATGACTTCACATGCTTCAAAATGTAACCTCATATCCAACTACAAAACATTGCTTTTCTTGACAGTATTTGACCTCGTATGTCCAGAGTGAGCAGTCTCTGAAAAACAATTCATAGACTAGGACCCGTATATATTCACCGTCTCGGGTAGGAGTGGTGATCTAGGATCAGTTCTCCATGAATTCTTAGTCATTATAATCTAAAAGGGTAAACTAAAATCAGCACTCCTACTTTAGACTAGATCAGCACCCCTACTCGGAGACACTTCATGAATATGAGCCCTGAATTTAGCACCTGCCCAAATACTAAAAGAGATGGTTTCTCCTGCATCAGATAGAATGCTCACCTGCAAATCTTGTTGCTCCTTGGACAACATCTTCTGCAGGATGTCCACCTTTTGGCTGTGTACGCTGTTGTTCTCTTCCTGCACAATGGGAAGGAGACAAACAGCGCTTGATCAGGACATGGAACCAAACACACAGTAGAAGAAATTAAATGAAGCAGCAAGGGAGGACAACAGAGTTTTAGTGAACAGACAAACGTAAACTATGGAAACAAACACTGAGGACAGACAGGCAAAGGGGGAAGACATGGAGAAGATCGAGCACAAAGGAGGAATGCATCTCAGAAGACGGTAAAAGCCGAGGAGGAGGCGCTCATACCCATATCGGTAGAGGAGAGGTGATGCGGTCATGGGGGCTGTATGGGCGCTCCCCCGTTGGCTGTCCAGGAGCGTTTGGAGAGGAGACAGGGGACGACCCAGCCTGGGGCCCCGGGAACCCCAGCTTAGCCTCGCTCTCCGATAGGGGGATCTGGGGCAGCCCAGGGGGTCGCCCCAACACTGTGAGGGCCACATAGGAGCCCGCTGAAGAAATAAGACAGATACAGAGATATGGTTTAAAAAAGGTATATTCGGAATACTGGGCCTAATTCTGATTATCATTGCATGACTTTCCTAGCCTGGTCCCAGATCTGTTTGTGCTGTATTAGCAACTTCTATGGTCTTTGGAACAACCACAACAACAATATTAGTTGGAAATACAGCACAAATAGGAACCAGGCAATGACTTTCCGGTGTCAATTACGAACAATAAAACTTTACAATGCTTACATTTGATGAGCTTTACTACTTCCACATGGTTTGAATGTGTTACGAGGGTCCCGTTCACCTGGAATGAAGTAAACAGTCATAATGACAAAATTCATTCAACGCTGCTTGGAAATCAAATGAGTTAATGTCCTGTCCGGCCTAATGTCAATTCAGTATTTCATTCATCCACCCCTCTTAGCACACACCCCAGTGACAGCAATGTTTAGGTTTTTGTGTTTTTTGATGGGATCTAATCCAACCAGCAGGTGGCATAGTGGAGCTGGTCTTTTGGCTAGAAGCCTCGGTTCACAAAACAAGCTGTGACTGGAGACTATAAGGAGATGGCAACAAGGCACCTGGGTCGTGATCAGTAACAATAACATCTTGTTATTGGATTTTCAACATTGCAGAACCAATTTCAACTTAAAAAAGGGCAACTCCACCAATGTTCTAACTCATTTTTATTATCTCCAGCATAATACCAGTGTCAACATGTGTGAAAACGGCACATTTCTAAGTGAGGAGCAGGAAAATACCCATCCCTTGGGCTGAAAACACGTTGCAGCTTTTGAAAATCTATTATTATTATTCTTAAAACTTTTAATCCTACCTTGTGATGTCATGAAATTAGCCAATTATCAAAGTGTTTTGGAGTGCAATGTTCAACCCTGTGGTCCAAACGTGGTTGTGGGTCTTCCAGCCAGACAAAAAAACCCAAACACAAAAGCACTCTGGGAATGGATCAGGAAGAAACACTGGACTATTCTGGAGTAGCCAATGAAAAGTCCAGATCGAAATCACATCTGTAACCTAATGGCAAGAGCTGAAACAGCAAACTTATTTGAGAATAGGAGTTATTTAAGAAAAGTGCAAGGGTGCCAATATATTTGGCCGCAACTGTATAGATTAGTCTACCTTGATGATCCGGTCACCTGTCTGTACACCCGCACGCTCTGCAGCGCCATCTAGGAAACAGAGGGGACGAGAGTCAGGAAAACACAGAACAACCCTTTAGGAGGGAAAAATAACAGTGTATAAGATGAACAACGCCCAATATACCCATTACAATACCACTGTTTGCCCTATAAAAGTAATGTCGAAGTACATCGTATATCGTAACATATCGTACACCATAACTTGGGGCCTGAGTTTTTCCAGACCTAATCGGGAGGAACTCCGGGCCCCTAACCATCACAGTGGTTGTGTGGTGCTGAAGGAGCCCATTAGGCTGCTCCTCCCCAGACATAGGGCTTTAGGAGCCAGAGAGAGGGTTCATTATGGGATAGGATTCAGAGGAATATTATAGGGTCAGGAGACAACCGAGACATAGGTGGCACCAGAAATGAGTGCCCGAGCCGTCACAACATAAACACCAGTGCGGCTTTATACACACCAGTCTGGCGCTTAGGCAAGCAGGCAGAAATTCCTACCATGTCACACTACTGCGTTATATGGGGAACTGTAATATAGCCCTGTCACAAAGAATATACAGGTATTTTAAACCATCTTAAATGTAACATTGAAAGTGTGGGGAAACAGAAATGTGACTGAAAGGAGTGATAGAGCGTAAACTTGTATATAAATGCAATACTGTATGTTAACACCTTTGGGCTGTGTATGGGATACTGAAAAGTAGCCTACACCACTTGTATCCACAGCATAGACAACAGCCTTCGTAACTTCAACTGGGAGAAACATTACCAAGCCCATCCATAAGAATACACACACATTGAGACCCCAAGCTTCTCTCCCTCCCTAATGTGTGCAGCTCACTACGCACACATCAGCCTCTATAAGGGAAAAGACAAGAGCTGCCTTGGATTCAGGGCCTTTTAGAATTCCCATCTCTCACACAGATGACATGGCAGTACACCAGAGCCTCAAACTAACTTCCTGGTTAGTTCCTGACTTTTTTTTATACCAGTATTTGGCTGATGATCTGATGCTAAGATTTGGCCCTGAGACTATTGAGGATGAAAAGTAAGTGAAGGCAAAGACAACAGCTATTTTCATTGTGTGTGTGTGTGTGTGTGTGTGTGTGTGTGTGTGTGTGTGTGTGTGTGTGTGTGTGCGTGTGTGTGCGACCTTACCTTCCTTGACGAGCTGCACAAACACTGGGTTGTCTCCGCTCACCGTCAGCCCAAAGCCATTCTCATCTTTCTGAATGATCACACATCGCTGGACAAGCCCTTCGCAGGACAGAGAGAGAACAATGATTTCACAAACAGGGGCCTCAGATTCAGTTCGACGAAGGCCAGTTTGGTAGGTGAACCCAGACACCCAGTGGTGTCCTGTGAAAGGAGAGGTAGCAGGCCTAAAGAACAACACCGTGAACCGAGGGTGAAGGATTCAAATTAAGACGACCACTACACTCATTGGTCACTGTAAAGGTTAGGGTCAAATAATTGCAGAGATTTCTTGAAATCTGTAGGCTAATGTACATACTGCTGTTAGCGAGTGGAGAGTTAGTAGAACAGTGTATGTAGAGGGTTGAGATGTCAAGGCACTGCAAATCAAAACCACACAAAAAGTCATTGAAACATAAGGGCACGCACGCGCAGGGACACACACATAAACACGTGCATGCTTGATGCGCACACACACCTAGACCTCTTGTACTGGGAGATGAGGGAAGACAGGTGTTTGGAGGGCAATGAGGTAGTAATTAACTGGGCTGGAGAGGGTCAGGGAGTGGGAAAACTAGTACTGTGCCCTCCTTGAGCTCTTCCAACAGGCAGGCTATGCTTGCCTGGGTCTTGTAGGGGAGAGCAATGCTCATGACATTCAAAACAAAAGAGGCTGGGTCAGGCGAGATTTGAGCTCCAGGCTGGGGGAGGGTTTTGAATCGGGAGGAGCAGAGGGGGTCAGAGTGAGAGAGTGTGAGTGTGAGAGAGAGGGCGAGAGAAACAGCCAGCAGAGAGGCAGGCAGCTAGTGACACCAACCAGGAGCAGCTTACCACAGGACTCAGGCTTCCCCTCCACTAGAACACAGTCACTCTTCTGCACCAGAACGTCTGGCCCACCAGAATGCAGGCGGGCAGGCAGAGCAACACAACACCCAACAGAACAACAACCAGCACAAAAAGGAAAAAAAAGAGACAAATAAAAAGAAAAGAAATTATAGGAGAAAACATGGAGACAGAGAAATCTAAATAAAACATTAGCTAATAAATAATGGGATGGAATGACAGGAGTGTAGCTGTCTGAGTATGAATGAAATAGGTAGCTAAGACATTACGTTTGACTACACTTACATGTTTTAATTACACCAGTTGAAATGTAGGTCTATCACAGGATTGGAACCAAATTTAAAAACAGCATAGATTTCATAGCTCGTCATCATTTTTTTTAAAGACAATACGGTGCAGTGTCCGATTTGGAGGCTGGGGGGCAAGGATACCCCCAGCCCCACTAAACCATTGACAACTACGTTGTTAACTATTTGGTTGTAATATCATAACCTCTTGAAGAGCATAGTAGGAACTATCAGAGTTATATAGCCAGTAACTAACTGCATGTTTTTCATGAACCGTAAACACCAAGTGATCATGCAATTTCAGCTACATGAGGGTAGCCTATCCATTTGGCATGTAGCTAGCTAGCTAAGCAAACAACGTGTTAAGAGCTCGTCGTGGGCATGTCCTCGTCCTGGTAAAATTGTCAGTTGGACTATTCTCATCATCACTATAGATAGAAAGCAAATCAAACAATATTTGTATATAACCGTCTAGTTTATCCCCTGAAAGTTAGCTTGTTTAATTAGCCATATTGATGTGCTGTTATTAGCTAGCTAGCCAACTTGACATGGTCCATCAATCAATGTTGCCCATCATGTCTGTCAGCAGCAAGCGTGACTAAACACTCTTAAAAACAATGTTGAAAAGAGAATGTTAAGTAAATTCGCTAGGTAGGCCTACATTGGTTGGAGAAAAGTACGTTAGGTCTACTTACCACTATGTTCAGCCAACTGTACAATGTTTCTACCGGTAGCTTGCAAAGTAAGCATTATCAGCTAACAGTACATAGGAAAATGCACCCTTCTGCTGCTTGACAGGTAGAGCCCACAAAGGATGGGAAATGAACTTAAACCACTCATACTTGTCAGGTATAGTTCACTTTTATTTTTACATCACTCAAACATCCAATATTGAGCTAATATTGAGAGATGTCGTGAGGTTACCCTCACGTATCTGAAATTAGATGATCAATTGATGTTTACAAATCATGAAATGCATGTAGTTGCTTGCTGTAGAACTCTTGATGATAGAGCTAATGTGACAAATAGTTTTGCATGGAATAATCACACATTTTTTGTTCTGACTCTGCTCTTCAATAGGTGATGATAGTACAACCAAATAGTTAACAAATATTTAACAATCCCTTGAAAACAGCACACAGTTGTCAATGGTTTTAGCAGAGCTGGGAGATTCCTTGACCCCCCCAGCAGGCAAATTGAACACTCTGCATCTTATTGTGACGTTTTATTGATGACGACATATATACAGTGCCTTGCGAAAGTATTCGGCCCCCTTGAACTTTGTGACCTTTTGCCACATTTCAGGCTTCAAACATAAAGATATAAAACTGTATTTTTTTGTGAAGAATCAACAACAAGTGGGACACAATCATGAAGTGGAACAACATTTATTGCATATTTCAAACTTTTTTAACAAATCAAAAACTGAAAAATTGGGCGTGCAAAATTATTCAGCCCCCTTAAGTTAATACTTTGTAGCGCCACCTTTTGCTTCGATTACAGCTGTAAGTCGCTTGGGGTATGTCTCTATCAGTTTTGCACATCGAGAGACTGAAATGCTTTCGCAAGGCACTGTACAAGTTGTAAAAGTAATAGCTTACATGATATTTCAAGGATGCTTACATCAACAAATTTAGCTAGCATCTGGGCATTTCCATCTAAAAGGAGCCATGAACACCAACATGTGAAGTTCATAGGAGCATATCAAGTTGGCTGTCAAATGAAAGCTAAGATTCTATATTTTTGTGAAATGAAGGCATATATACATTTTTCAACCATTTCACATCCTAAAAATGGAATAAGCAAAAGCTTGATTTCTGGTCAAATAGATGGAAAAGGGGACTAAGACAACATCTAACATAAAAAGTCTTAAAGGGTATTAGAAATACATCAAAACACAATCATGTTGAAGTAAAGACCCCTGCCAACTAATATCAACAATTCAATTTAGTTTTGGAGAAAGTTTTTGCATTCTGTAAGTTTAAGAAACATTGCCTTGTGCCTTCAAATTCCATTACGGAAAACCCACAATATCTTTAAGATATTTTCTAAATCAACTACCTCATGAGGGGGGAGGATAATGAAAGTGCACAAAAATAACAAGGTAGACCTACCAATTCGTTAGTGATTTTACTGATAACGTTTGTTAAAACACAGAATTTCTGATTCCAAATCGGTAACAGAATTACAGAAAAATCTGTAATGGAATTACTGCAATTGAATTAGCTACAATGGGAAATCATAGTGGTTACAAACTACAGTTGGGTCACCTGCTACTGTCCTCCCTTCCACTGGCATACTGTTATGTTCAGCTCATAACTGTTATCTGTCATCTAGTAGTCAAAGCAAGACTGTCAAAACCCACTCTTTCTCCTCTCCCAGCCCTTACTGACACTTACTATAACACCCACAGACTACCCTTCAACACCCCTCATTGCTGGCTCAAAAACCCACATTTTAAATGTAACGTCGGGAAATATTACAAAAGTATGAAAGGCAACTTATGTGCTGGCACTCCATAAGAGTGGAGACCAATGTTCCCTCAAATGTTTTGGGGCAATGAGCAAATTTTAGGTCTTGTGAGCGTTTACAGTGAACACTTAGGCCCTTACAGTTTTAGACAGTAGCCAATAGGCTATTGTGGCTATTTGAGCATAATGATGTAGGACTACCAACAAAACCAATGGAGCAAATTCCATAACATGTTCACATGGAAATAGCTTTGGATTTTTATATACAGCAGTCTATATGCGATGTTCGTTGTATGCCTACATTTTACATTATATAGGGCTTGACATGAACTATTATTATTTATTTATTTTGGTCTGCAACACCAAGTTTTTTCACAATTGCAGTCTGATTCCAAGTGCTACAGAAGTCACTCTTAGATCTTAGTACTTAACGCAAACCAAACAAAAAGCATGCTATTTTCTAGGTCCCATAACTTAGACTTAAGCGACCTTGAATTTACTAGCCTGAACAGAACACAAATTGAACGAGTTCCCTCTTATAAATATCTTGATATCTGCCTAGATGATAAATTGCCATTTGAAATTAAATGTTTCTGAGCTGGTAAAGAAATTTAAGATCAACATTGGATTATTTTACAGCAGTAGTGTGTGTCTTTTGATAATAGTAAGGAAGTTGTCCAGACCACTTTTTGGTCTGTTTTAGATTACGGGGATATAATCTACATGCACGTAGCAGCTTCCACACTTAAACTTCTAGATGCTGTTTTCCATTGTGCCCTTAGACTGATTACTAGTGATCATTTTAGAACTCACCACTGTGTATTGTATCAAAAGGTGGGTTGGGCATCTCTTGATGTAAGAGGAGAGCAGCGTTCCCTTTAGTTTATTTACAAAGCGCTCTGGCAGAAACTTTGGATGTATCTGACAACACTCGTCAAGGTCAAAACAATAGGATACAATACAAGAGCACAAGATTAAATGGTGCTATAGGTTCCAAGGGTGGCTTCTGATTTAGGGAGAGCTGCTTTTGGGTTTTATGCTCCACAGATGTGTCATGTGTTTCAGGGGAGGCTCAGGCTTGAATGCATGTTGCCCTTTAGGGGATTTAAATTAGATTGTGTTAGTTTATGATCTAGTTTTGTAATGTAGTATTTTATTATGTTTTGTACTGATGTGTGTGTTTGTACCGCGCATGGCTCATTTGAAAAATGTACACCCTGCCAAAATAAATGTACTGTAATAAGCATTCTCACCCACTAGAAGAGTACAGTATAATGTACTACTGAACATATCTACTTTACTGTACTGTACTGCAGGGGGTCCTCAAAGAAAAAAGATAATTACATTCTTTCTAATGATGCCAACTTTAGTTCTCACCTCCTGATAGAGGAAATTACACTAATTGGAGCCAATTACACTCACTTCAGTATCTAGCATAGGCTTTGGAAAAGCACCCACAAAAAGGCCACCAGTGGAGCAAGTGCCGCTGGCTAGCTGACTAAACTAGCTGACTAAACTCCACCATGGTGAGTCTTGTCACAACACAACTGACTTGCTCAAAAGCATTAAGGAAAGAAATTCCACAAATGTACTTTTAATAAAGGCACACCTGTTAATTGAAATGCATTCCAGGTGGCTACCTCATGAAGCTGGTTGAGATAATGCCAAGAGTGTGCAAAGCTGTCATCAAGGAAAAGGGTGGCTATTTGAAGAATCTCAAATATAAAATATTTTTTGATTTGTTTCACACTTTTCTTTGGTTACTACACAATTCCATATGTGTTATTTCATAGTTGTGGTCTTCACTATTATTCTACAATGTAGAAAACTGTAAAAAATAAATAAAGGAAAACCCTTGAATGAGTAGGTGTCCAAACTTTTGACTGGTACTGTATATTAATATCCATAATTATGCATTGCTGTATAGTACAGATCAGAGACCCATGATGTAATTCCATAACCGTAAATCCGTTACTGGATGTAAATCCACTTCACCTACTGTCGTTCAAGAACCATAATAATGATGTTTTTTCAAATTCAAGGTGTCATGTCATAGCTGACACTCCTTTCTACAGACATCTTCGGAGCAAATATTGAACAACGTTTTTTAAAAACTTTATTTATTTATTACCGTAATTCTTTTAACAAATTTTGCATCTGCACAGTTCTTCCAGTAAATGTGTTTTTGTGAAATGTTCTGTGTAAATTGTATTTGTGCATAGACTTGTATGGTTTGTTAAACTTTGAAATCAATGGTTATTGTTTGGCATACATTTGAAAGAGTCAAAGCGTAATTCCGTTACTGTGGAATTGCCCATCACGACTCATTAAAACTAGTGATCCGAGACAGAGTGCCATGCAAAAGTATTCATACCGCCTTGGATTTCTTCACATTTTATTGTTACAAAGAGCTGAATACTTATGCAATGACTATATTTTAGTTATTTCATTCCTACTAATTAAAGAAAATGTTAATACATTTTAATCAAAATTTGTATCAAGAAAATGTGAAGAAATCCAAGGGGTATGAATACTTTTGCAAGGCACTGTATAGAGAAAGCCAGGGTGTCTTTGTAGGTATGGGCAACATTTTCATAGTGCAAAATAATTGTAGAAAGTGCAAAACTCAAGCTGGCAGCGTGATTTTATTTGAAACCTTTCTTCAACAATGGGTGTTACAAAGAGCCGACTATTTATGTATTGCTCAGTTCACTCAACTCTTGTTAAATAATCACCTCCTTAGCGCAAATTTCTTTGCACAATTATTTTACTCTACAAAAAAATATGCCTCTGCTTGTAATAACAGTCTGTGACAATAGAGAGTTAAAATGGTAGTATTCTATCCAAACCCAAATCCAATCTCAAGTACTCTGTTGTTAAGATCATGTCTTGAGACTAGCACTGAGACAATTGACTTAAACCCCCCAAAACAGCCAATTAATTTAGATCACGTTAAAGAAAGATGATGGCGCTTGCAATCTATTTGGGGATATAAATAATAATAATAATAATATATCCCATTTAGCAGACGCTTTTGTCCAAAGCGACTTACAAGTCGGCTGGGGCCACTACTTTTACATATGGGTGGTCCCAGCGGGAATCGAACCCACGACGCTTGGCGTTGCAAGCGCCATGCTCTACCGACTGAGCCACACAGGACCCCTGTCATTGTTAGGAAATAGAAATCATGCAACACAAAAAGGCAAGCCAAAAGGTGAAATACAGAGTAAGAAACATGGACATGCAAACAGGGGTAAAGAAAAGTCCATCGGAATGAAACCTCATCCAATCTCAAATTTTTCAACCGGAATAATCATTTGATAATATTACTCCACTTAAGATTGGAAGACATTTGGGGTGGCAGGTAGTCTCGTGGTTAGAGCGTTGGACTAGTAACTGAAAGGTTGCAAGATCAAATCCCTGAGCTGGCAAGGTAAAAAAATAAAAATAAAAATAAAAAAAAACTCTCATTCTGTCATTCTTAACCCACTGTTCCTAGGCAGTCATTGAAAATAAGAATTTGTTCTTAACTGAATTGCCTAGTTAAATAAAGGTAAAATAAAAAAATATCTAAAATTGCTTGCTGCTTCTCTACTGTATCTCTGCTTTAGGCTGACAAAAATGAGACTAGAGCGTGGGCCTAAACATCAGAAGAAAGTGAACACCCACTCCGAGACTTGTCTTGGGGAACCTCTCGCTAAACACGTCTTGTCCATGTTCGTTGCGTCATTCTGAGATAAGTTGGAGGGCATGAGAATTCTATCTTTAAATCGCCCTGGTTGTTTGATGAGAATAAAAGCTAGTGACGAGTCATCATACCCAAACATAATCCGTGCCTTTTCTCTTATACGCCCAGATTTCAATAGTGTGAATGAACAAAAAAGTTGTCTGGTGTTTTTTCACTTGGCATTAAGGACACCAAACAGTTTGTGTACAATAACACTGAACAGAAGACGTGATTGTGCACAACAAAGATCTGCGCATAATCAAATAGAGCAAGACTTCTGCAAGACCTATTAAAGACATGGTGGCCTTAAAGGTTCAGAAATTCAGGAGTAGATGAGAGATAAAAAACAGTGCATATCCACACAGTGAACATGAAGCATAGTGCATAGCATACACCATCGACTCTCACCATCCCATCATGCCGATTGAAAACCATTCATCTGTACGTGTGTGTGTGTCAGAAGGTTTACCTGTAGGGTCAAACTCATGTGAAGAGGAGACTGCCGGTTTATCACTTTTGGGTTTCTTGTCAGGGGGGTGGTCTTTACTGAGAATGCTACTGCTTCTGAAAAGAGAGAGCTTTGTAAAAAACAAGGAAACATTGGAAAAACGTAAACCATAAGAGTTAACCTGATGAGAATTAAGGAGCACAGCCACTATCGAAGAACACAATATGTTACTTGTGAGCCGCTACTAGGCGTACAACACTGACAACTGTCCTTTTCTATAGGAAACATAACAATTTAAATGTCGTGGAGTACCACCAATGACTGCAGTGCCGATGGGAATATCCACAAGCATAAAACAGAGAAACTCAATTGTTCACTCAATGGCCACCCCATCAACGACGAGGTGACATCTTATGAATCATGATAATAACTGCATTTGACAGATGATCTTGGACTGGCTGTGCTGCTGAGTGGGTCTGTAAGAGTTGGAGGAGCGAGTGAATGGGCCCTCGTCAGAGGAATGTCGTAAGGCCAGAGCGTGGGCCCTGCTCTGCATACATGTGGCTGTAAAAGGCCTCTGTTTTCTCGCCGGACTAGGCAGAGATGGGCCGTGCTAAAAGAAGGACCCCTTTGTCCCCCTCCCCTGAACTCAGTGAGGAGGACCACTGTGTGTGTGTGTGTGTGTGTGTGTGTGTGTGTGTGTGTGTGTGTGTGTGTGGCAGGCAGGCTGGCTTCTCCTAAAGACCGCTTCATTTCCTTCATCTGACCTGTGAGTTCTGTTGGTGGTTAGGCCTAAAACATTACTTCTGTGTTGGGTAGAAACGGCAGGAACACACGTATAAAACAGCTTACCGCTTGGTTGTATGAAATGAGGTTTCTTACCTGTTTGCTTTATTGGAAAACCTGCAAGGCAAAAGAGGGGAGAGTGTCAATCATCAACATAATCCGATTCGAGCAACATCACAGAGTGATGACAACATCAGCAGACAGCAGATTCAAACAAGAACTTGTAAGCCTGTACAGTACACTGCAGGTACTTTGCAAGGGGTTTTGGGAGCAGCAAAAACAAGAGGTCTCCTGAAGCATCTCCCGAGACCGACGCTGGTAAAACTACACCAAGCTTTCTTTAACACAGACAGCAGCAGCTAAAAGAGTAAAGGCTTTGCCAGGTCAAATCCCCCCCCCTCAGATCTTATCCAATTGTGTCCTTTACAGTTCAAAAACAGACCACTGTCATGATCATAAAATCTGAGTCATGCTCTGCTCAGTCTGTCGACTGGGATGCAGACTGGCTGGCTGCTTGTATGTAGTGCCTTGCAGGGATTAGTGTCCATAAGTGGGGTAGGGGGTAAAGTAGGGAATCAATTGAAATTTGGAACTTTTCTAGAGAAGCATTGGTTGCCTGATTAGAAGGGCTAAGACCATTAATCACAATGATTGACTTTAAAATAAAATAAAAAGCAGATTCTATGCTGTTCATTTCAGCTCCATCACATCAATAATGAGGCATGTTCCAGCAGTTTGAGTCTTTTCATGGGGAACCAACGGACAAGGAACTGTCATTGATCTTTGCTGGCCAATGTGTAGATTCGGCTAGTTCTTTAGAAGTTAATTTCCTGTGGCTGAGAAGTAATGACAGTGAACAAGCCGGTCACGCACATGCAGAAGGCCGAATAGGAGCTTCAGCTAGCCATTATAGCTTACGTTAGCATTGGTAACTAAGTACCAATGCTAATAATTTGAATTATCCATTTTTATAACCCAAATTAATAAATAGGCTATCCCATGAAGGATAAAAAAATAAAATCCATATCATGCCATTTTCCCCCTTTTTATTTTCCTTAAACAATGCCCCTGACCCAGACTTGGGGGGGAAAGCCAACCTCACCAGCCCCAGCACCAAGGCTGAAAACAGGGACAGATTCCCAGAAAGAATGAGCACTCCTGGCATAGCTCCCGTTTCCTGAGTTAGAAACGTCCAGGCTGCAGAGGTAGCAGGCAGCACTGCGGCTCCGAGGAGAAAAAGCAGCACCCGTCAGGATTTGGAAAATCTCACTCATTCCCTATTAACTTTTTAAGCTTGCTTCAGTTGTCAGCAAACAGCGCTAAGCCCGCATTATCACAGGGTCCAGGAAGTGAAAGAGACCACTTGAAGGATTAGCCATTATGATCCAGTTAAGTAGGGCCCTATAAAATCTGTTGAATGTTTTTGCCCGATTCTCCCCAAATTCAGTTCTCTCCATTTTGTTTTTCCAGGTTTCCGTTTCCCCCTGTTTTTTCAGGTTTTCGCTCAAAAATCACAAGATTTTAATAGAAAAACGATTAACTTGGATTTTCTAAGTCCATAACAATGCTTAAAACCACATCAGATGACCACTTTTGGGGTCTGGGAAAAATGGTATATAGCTGTGTTTTTGTAGTGCAAGTGATGGTAGAGTTCGTGAAACAAATGCCCACTGGATTTATGCAAATAAATCATGATATAATTCTACCAGGTAAGCATAGGCTAACGTAGTTGACATTAACGCTTTCCAGCCCATTCATTCTGAAACATGTTTCCGATGGTTGTGACATCAATATCTCTGCAATACAATAATCTTTTCATAAAACCCCTCTTTTGATGGGTTATATACACACACACACACACACACACACACACACACACACACACACACACACACACACACACACACACACACACACACACACACACACACACACACACACAGTGGGGCAAAAAAGTATTTAGTCAGCCAACAATTGTGCAAGTTCTCCCACTTAAAAAGATGAGAGGCCTGTAATTTTCATCATAGGTACACTTCAACAATGACAGACAAAATGAGAAGAAAAAAAATCCAGAAAACCACATTGTAGGATTTGTAATGAATTTATTTGCAAATTTTGGTGGAAAATAAGTATTTGGTCAATAACATTTACATTACATTTAAGTCATTTAGCAGATAACTCAATAACAAGAGTTTCTCAATACTTTGTTATATACCCTTAGTTGGCAATGACAGAGGTCAAACGTTTTCTGTAAGTCTTCACACACTGTTGCTGGTATTTTGGCCCATTCCTCCATGCAGATATCCTCTAGAGCAGTGATGTTTTGGGGATGTTGTTGGGCAACACGGACTTTCAACTCCCTCCAAAGATTTTCTATGGGGTTGAGATCTGGAGACTGGCTGGGCCACTCCAGGACCTTGAAATGCTTCTTACGAAGGCACTCCTTTGTTGCCCGGGCTGTGTGTTTGGGATCATTGTCATGCTGAAAGACCCAGCCACGTTTCATCTTCAATGCCCTTGCTGATGGAAGGAGGTTTTCACTCAAAATCTCACGATTACATGGCCCCATTCATTCTTTCCTTTACATAGATCAGTCGTCCTGGTCCCTTTGCAGAAAAACAGCCCCAAAGCATGATGTTTCCACCCCCATGCTTCACAGTAGGTATGGTGTTCTTTGGATGCAACTCAGCATTCTTTGTCCACCAAACACGACGTGTTGAGTTTTTACCAAAAAGTTATATTTTGGTTTAATCTGACCATATGACAATTCTCCCAATCTTCTTCTGGATCATCCAAATGCTCTCTAGCAAACTTCAGATGGGCCTGGACATGTACTGGCTTAAGCAGGGGGACACGTCTGGCACTGAAGAATTTGAGTCCCTGGCGGCGTAGTGTGTTACTGATGGTAGGCTTTGTTACTTTGGTCCCAGCTCTCTGCAGGTCATTCACTAGGTCCCCCCGTGTGGTTCTGGGATTTTTGCTCACTTGTGATCATTTTGATCCCACGGCGTGAGATCTTGCGTGGAGCCCCAGATCGAGGGAGATTATCAGTGGTCTTGTATGTCTTCCATTTCCTAATAATTGCTCCCACAGTTAATTTCTTCAAACCAAGCTGCTTACCAATTGCAGATTCAGTCTTCCCAGCCTGGTGCAGGTCTACAATTTTGTTTCTGGTGTCCTTTGACAGCTCTTTGGTCTTGGCCATAGTGGAGTTTGGAGTGTGACTGTTTGAGGTTGTGGACAGGTGTCTTTTATAATGATAACAAGTTCAAACAGGTACCATTAATACAGGTAACGAGTTGAGGACAGAGGAGCCTCTTAAAGAAGTCACAGGTCTGTGAGTGCAAGAAATTTTGCTTGTTTGTAGATGACCAAATACTTATTTTCCACCGTAATTTGCAAATAAATTAATTAAAAATCCTACAATGTGATTTTCTTTTCTGTCATAGATGAAGTGTACCTATGATGAAAATTACAGGCCTCATCTTTTTAAGTGGGAGAACTTGCACAATTGATGGCTGACTAAATACTTTTTTGCCCCACTGTATATATAGAATCAGCTTGAAAGTGAGTTGACATTTGATGTAAAAGTTAATATTATCTGATCAATGGCATAGATATTTTTAAAGTACATTAAAAGCTTTATGAAAAAAAAAATCTCCTCAGATAATGTAAGCTATCAAGTTAGAAGGGGCTAGCTAGTTACCTAGCTAGCTATGATAACTAGACTACCAACACAGTCAGTCACTCAAAAATAAGCAAGATAGGATCTAATTCAAGTCGGCTGTCATCTATGTTTTATTTTAATGTTTTCTTTGATACATGTACAAAATAAAATGTATTTGTCATTAGTTATTAGACCTAAAAATAAACTGGCCAGTGATAATATTTTGTCCCTAGCGAAACAGCCAAAAGAGACAGGGTTGCTGTGAAGGAAAATTGAGTGGCTAGCTATATTTTACTAGCTAGTCATATCCCCTAGCTAGATGACTACATGGCTATATCTCATTAATTTCTGTTTATCTGTGATATGATTCAAATAAAATATTAAGCTTTCTGGCTGTTGATTGCAAGAATGAATGTAATGTTATAGCCTAAGCTTTATGATAATCGCTTATAAATAATGACTTTGTGGTGGTCAGCTTGGTAACGAAATTATTCTGGTCTAGCTGGTTTGTGACTTTGCTACTTACATGATCATATGATTTCAGTTATGGACTATCAGATATGCAATTGATAACTTGTGGAGACACTTCACTTTTCATTGATTTCCTTTTTATTTACATAAATGTATTCGGAACTGAACTTTGTTAATCTTCGGCTATTCCTTGGAGGGGTTGTCACTGATTTACATTTCAAAAATGTTCATTTTCATTGTTTGTCTTTATGTTTTAGAAATGGACAGAGACCAGCACTAGCGGATAATGCACTTCCTGTCCTTGAGGAGGAGGACACTGACGGCAAATGAGCTGCGGGTCAATGCTGAAGACCTGCAGGATGATGAGGACCATGAAGGCATGGCCTTCTTAGAGGAAGATGACCTTAAGGCTGAGCTACTCGGAAAAGACGAGGATGAAGAGAATGAAATCAGCCTCTCAGCCAAGCTCTTCAACTGGAAGGAAACTATAAATTACGTGTTATTGTTATGTATCATCAGGCCTTGATATATTGGACAAGGACCATGTTTTATTTTAAATGAATTATTAAATATACTAACAATTGTCTATTTTCTCTCATCTTGTCTTTATGTTCGTGCTCCACATCCCCGTAACTGTAAACACACCGTCTTGCCCAATAGCATGCTTCAGTCCTATGATAATGTTGATACATAGGTACCGGAATCTATCCCTTTCAGGACAGAACGTCCAGTTGGTTTAGATCTAGGTAGTAGGACCTTCATCGATACTGGGGTACAAAGTCTCTCCAGGGTTCAAAGCTCTGTTGACTGCTTTACATGTTGTAGATCCTGCCACTGAGGATAATGCAGTTAGGCTTAGAAAACCGCAGTACTTACTGGACCACCTGAAAAAGATTTGTTAAAAGCTATATCAGCAAACCACAATGAAGCCATAGATGAGTGTTTTAAATTATGGGTCATTGCTTGTTCTGACACAGGCTACATTTTAAATGTCCATGTTTACACCGGCAGTCGGGATGTTTTTTTTTTTTTTTTTACCTTTATTTTACTAGGCAAGTCAGTTAAGAACAAATTCTTATTTTCAATGACGGCCTAGGAACATTGGGTTAACCGCCTGTTTGGGGGCAGAACGACAGATTTGTACCTTGTCAGCTCGGGGATTTGAACTTGCAACCTTCTGGTTACTAGTCCAACGCTCTAACCACTAGGCTACCCGGCTACCCTGCCGGCCCAGGGTTGACTTTCAAAAGTGGGAGCATCAAACTGAGGGTGGGGATATGCATTTGTGTAGGTTAGATGGCAATGCATTGGCCATACAGTGGAGAGAGACAAATACTGACACTTGCCTTTCCAATTTTCCAAATGCAAAGGATTCCACTCAAGTAAATAGGCTAGAGGATGATGTTTGGAATAGGAAAGTGGGTCTGCCAGCCTGCTGTAATCCACGATTAAAATAAACAGATGGGTGGGGTTGACAAGTCTGATCCAAGTGATCAACTCCTACAATGTTTTGCAGAAAACACTTTTTACACTGTATTCACATTGCAGTTGTCAAACTGGTTACTGACAGATTACATTCCGAAAGTACTTTGCTCATCGGTTAGGAGGTATTGACGTTAATGACAGGTATCCATCTTTCAACACAACTTTGTCTGTGAAAACTGTAAGCTCATCTTTTCAGACACAGCACGTGCCTAGTCTACAGGCCCCCTCTAGAAATGGTTACAGGAAAGATAAAGGACAACAGGACCCGGTTTGTTTGTGTGGCACATGAATACGAGGGCAAGCGGTTTTGCATTGGAGAGGACCGAAATTGTTTACGGTTGTGGCATTCCAGTGACGGACTCATTGCGGAAAAAGGCACGAGTAAAAGGGACTCAGATGTAGCTCAGATATTAAGTAGTAATTTTGCCTCTCTTGTATGTTTCCCTTTCCTGTATGTTCCTTCTCCCTTGCACGTTCTCCCTTTCTTCATGACTAATGGCCTTGGAGATATAAAGGACTTGGAAATGTAATGACTAAAGTAATGCGGTGCTTTTAGAATTGTTCCCGTTCTGAATCTTTGTGTGGTAGAAAATATGCTAGTTGAATGTAGAAATTGAAGATGTAGAAGCCAAATGTTGATATATGCCTTGTTTTGTTTCAGATTTTGTAATCCCAGTAAAAATGTTGATTAAAGTAGCCCTGAAATGAATGCTTTATCATATTATGGTTATGATAGCGATATAAATTAGTCTTCATTTTCAGGCTTGAATGAGAAAATATATTCCCTCTAATATTAATCTTGTTTTATTAATACACTGCTCAAAAAAATAAAGGGAACACAAATAACACATCCTAGATCTGAATGAATGAAATATTCTTATTAAATACTTTTGTCTTTACATAGTTGAATGTGCTGACAACAAAATCACACAAAATGATCAATGGAAATCAAATTTATCAACCCATGGAGATCTGGATTTGGAGTCACACTCAAAATTAAAAGTGGAAAACCACACTACAGGCTGATCCAACTTTGATGTAATGTCCTTAAAACAAGTCAAAATCAGGCTCAGTAGTGTGTGTGGCCTCCACGTGCCTGTATGACCTGTATCCCTACAACGCCTGGGCATGCTCCTGATGAGGTGGCGAATGGTCTCCTGAGGGATCTCCTCCCAGACCTGGACTAAAGCATCCGCCAACTCCTGGACAGTCTGTGGTGCAAAGTGGCGTTGGTGGATGGAGCGAGACATGATGTCCCAGATGTGCTCAATTGGATTCAGATCTGGGGAACAGGCAGGCCAGTCCATAGCATCAATGCCTTCCTCTTGCAGGAACTGCTGACACACTCCAGCCACATGAGGTCTAGCATTGTCTTGCATTAGGAGGAACCCAGGGCCAACCACACCAGCATATGGTCTCACAAGGGGTCTGAGGATCTCATCTCGGTACCTAATGGCAGTCAGGCTACCTCTGGCAAGCACATGGAGGGCTGTGCGGCCCCCCAAAGAAATGCCACCCCACACCATGACTGACCCACCGCCAAACCGGTCATGCTGGAGGATGTTGCAGGCAGCAGAACGTTCTCCACGGCGTCTCCAGACTGTCACATGTGCTCAGTGTGAACCTGCTTTCATCTGTGAAGAGCACAGGTCGCCAGTGGCGAATTTGCCAATCTTGGTGTTCTCTGGCAAATGCCAAATGTCCTGCACGGTGTTGGGTTGTAAGCACAACCCCCACCTGTGGACGTCGGGCCCTCATACCACCCTCATGGAGTCTGTTTCTGACCGTTTGAGCAGACACATGCACATTTGTGGCCTGCTGGAGGTAATTTTGCAGGGCTCTGGCAGTGCTCCTCCTGCTCCTCCTTGCACAAAGGCGGAGGTAGCGGTCCTGCTGCTGGGTTGTTGCCCTCCTACGGCCTCCTCCACGTCTCCTGATGTACTGGCCTGTCTCCTGGTAGCGTCTCCATGCTCTGGACACTACGCTGACAGACACAGCAAACCTTCTTGCCACAGCTCGCATTGATGTCCCATCCTGGATGAGCTGCACTACCAGTCACTTGTGTGGGTTGTAGACTCCGTCTCATGCTACCACAAGAGTGAAAGCACTGCCAGCATTCAAAAGTGACCTAAACATCAGCCAGGAAGCATAGGAACTGAGAAGTGGTCTGTGGTCACCACCTGCAGAACCACTCCTTTATTGGGGGTGTCTTGCTAATTACCTATAATTTCCACCTGTTGTCTATTCCATTTGCACAACAGCATGTGAAATTTATTGTCAATCAGTGTTGCTTCCTAAGTGGACAGTTTGATTTCACAGAAGTGTGATTGACTTGGAGTTACATTGTGATATTTAAGTGTTCCCTTTATTTTTTTGAGCAGTGTATTATATCACTTGTTTGTCTTTCCTTATCATATGTAAAACTATATGCTTTTTTTTTTTTTTGAGGGCCAGATATGTGTTTAATATACTATCCAGATAAGATAAGTGTCCGATCACAGAAAAATATAACCGGTCACAAAAACATCTTACTCATTCACAGTAAAAAGGTATTTCTATTCTGATTTCAGATGATCAAACATTACAAAATAAGGAAGACTCCGTTTTTCTCTATCGCCATTAGAAAGTTAGGCAAATGGCAGCTGTTGGGGAGAAAAGCATTGATTTTCATATAAGATACACATTTTCACAAGTGTTTTTTCTTGACTGATTACAATTTGATTGATGTGGTGCTATTGTATGTCAGATCACTTAAAAGAGCGGTTTCTCAGATTTCAAAATACGTATCATGGCTTCATTCAAGGTATGACACCAGCAAATTATTATCATTTACGCACACAGGAGTCACAATCCAGTAAAAAAAAATGAACATTTGGAGAGGTTTTGCATCTACCAGAAGACTCTTCATTAGCATCATCGCTACCTGCTACACTAAAGTGGTAGACGCGAGCACAACACATACACAGACGGGGAAATCTTGTTTCCTCCTCAGAAAGTGGCATGAAATATAAAACAAGTCTTATGATAAACATGGGCAAATTAATTACTTTTCAATACATTTAGTTAATTCCCTAAGTTCAACTTTTATTTACAGTGCATTCAGAAAGTTTTCAGATCCTTTTGCTTTTTCCACATTTTGTTACATTAAAGCCTTATTCTAAAATGCATTAAATGAAATGTTTTACTCAATATCTCTTTATGACAACGCAAAAACAGGTTTTAGAAATACCTTATTTACTTAAGTATTGGTTTGTAGGCCTCCTTGCTCGCACACTCCAGCAATCAGGCCTTTATGGTAGAATGGCCAGAAGGATGCCACTCCTCAGTAAAAAGCACATGACAGCCCACTTGGATTTGGCCAAAAGGCCCCTAAAGGACTCTCAGACCATGAGAAACAAGATTCTCTGGTCTGATGAAACCAAGATTGAACTCCATGGCCTGAATGCCAAGCGTCACGTCTGGAGGAAACATGGTGGTGGCAGCATCATACTGTGGGGATGTTTTTCAGCGCCGGGGACTGGGAGACTAGTCAGGATCTAGGGAAAGATGAACGAAGCAAAATACAGAGAGATTCTTGATGAAAACTTTCTCCAGAGCACTCAGGACCTCAGACTGGGGTGAAGGTTCACCTTCCAACAGGACAACAACCCAGAGCACACAACCAAGACAACGCAGGAATAGCTTCGGGACAGGTGTCAATGTCCTTGAGTGGCCCAGCCAGAGCCCAGACTTGAATCTGATCGAACATCTCTGGAGAGATCAGAAAACAGCTGTGCAGCAACTGCAGAGAGGAATGGGAGAAACTGCCCAAATACAGGTGTGCCAAACTTGTAGTGTCATACCCAAGAAAACTCAAGGTTGTAATGGCTGCCAAAGGTGCTTCAACAAAGTAGAGTGAAGAGTCTGAATACTTATGTAAATGTAATTACAGTTACAAAATGTTCATACGTGTTTAAAAAACAGTTTTTGGTTTGTCATTATGGGGTATTGTGTCGTTTGATGAGGATTTTTTAGAGTAAAGCTGTAACCTAACAAAATGTGGAAAATGTGCACTGTATTTGTATTTTTTTGCCCTTGTTTTACCAGGTAAGTTGACTGAACACATTATAATTTACAACAATGACCTGGGGAATAGTTACAGGGACTGACCCTGCTTAGCTTTATTGGCAAGCCAGCAGTGGGATGCAGGTTGAATTCCATTTTAATGTCTGGATTCCGCGATTCTGTCTACGTTCTCTGTATTGCAGATTTTAATAGGGCCCTAGTTAAGATTCAGGGAGTTTCCTCCAGTCTGTGGGTACAACTTATTCTGATGACTACGGTTTTCAAACACGAAGCCTAAACAAGCTACTTAGGAATGACTTGGGTAAGCTGCAGCCTTCTTAGGCATGACTCGATATAATAACTCAATATAATAATGAGGCTACCTTTTGAAAATCAGACCTATACGTGAGTTTAGGCTGATTAACTAAGCTAAATCATTGGTACCGTCTCATAAAAGGGGTGATGGGATACAAATATATAAAGGGTAAATCACCTTTTGACAGCATGTCTTGATTTAAAACCAAGCTTTCCATATACATGTTTTGCCATGGCAGTGGTCAGAAAGTGACTTTTTGAAGAAGAAAAAAAACGTTTTTAGATCATTTACATTTAATGTATAACATTTTTTTTATTAAAACACTTTTTTTCTAAATTTAATAAATAAATTAGTCCTTTTCGCAAACTTTTAAATTATATCAATCTCAACCATTTATATTTTCCAGTGATGAGGACATGGATGTCTCACAGTATGGTGGGGTATGCAAAATAGGTTTGAGCACCTATATCTCGATTGTTTTGGCATTCAAGCCCAAAAATGCACTTTGAGTATTTCTACAATGGGAAAATATGTATGGAAGGTTTCGTTCAAATCAAAAAGGTGTGCCATCAAAAAGTGATCGAATTCAAATTGATTTACGCATGTAGCTGAACTAGTAGGCTAAAGTTCCAGTTCCTCTCCATCAATACTGAAGTGAGACCAAATTTTGTATTGTGGTTTGTAAGAGTGAATGTCGACCGTATGGGACATTTGTCTCACCACGTAACCATATAAAATCTATTTTCTAGTGACACTGTATCCCATTCAGCAAGGCAATGACGAGCTGAATGGCCCATTTATGAAATGTTCTCAGACTGTAATAAGTTCCAGAGACGGCTGCCTGCAACTCCATCAAAAAGCCAAAGAGGAGAAATGGAAAAGCAAGCACAAACAACCTCAATGAGGTTAAACCCAGGGACTTATAATAATAGCTTGAAGATGTGTTGTTCTCTCCCTCAGTGAATCATAGGAGAAATGGAAAGAAAAAGAAGAGCAGTCGCTCTGAAAACAAATATACGCTACCAGTGTCTGTTAACTTTCAAAACCAACATTCATCATCATTGAGCAAAAGCATTTGCTAGAAGACTTCCTGAATGCTATATAAACATTTTGGGCTGTATTTCAAGAAAGCAGGGCTCTACAGTGCGACCATTTTACTTGCATATGCGCCTAAATATTTAGCTGTGTGACCTGGATTTTAAATTTTAGGAGCACCAGAGCAACTATTAAAAAAAAATTATCACCCAGATAGTAGTTGTTGCAAAGATTACTTCCCTGTAACGCAGCCCCCAAGTGCCATGTAGAATACACTGAAAGCAGATTCATGACCGTCATGCTTGCACCATTATTACAAAGAAAATGCTGTTGCATAAAATATTTAAGTTCTTTGTGAGCTCCTACATTTTTTCAACATAGGCACACACATGTGCTCTTTGTAATTTAAAAAAAATATATTATATATTTATAAAGTCAGTGCAGAGCCCTGGCAAGGTCCAGAAAAAAAAATATTAAAAGAGACAAAATGTCTGTTGTGAACTCATGGCCTTCTGCCTGAATGTCCCTGGATGTTTTTGCCAGGTTTCTCACTTCACTGTTATGCCAGCGGGGCAGAGTCCTCACAAAACACCCATCTATAGGTGCCCGGACCAGGATTCACATTGGAAGAAGCGGTGGAGAAGGGGGGAGTTTGTAGGAAGAGGAGGTGAGGACAAAGTGGGAGGAACTAAAGGGAGCAGCAGAGAACAAGGTGGGGAATGGGAGGGGCAGTAAAGGAGGGGCCAGACTTAAATACTCAATTGAGGTTTTGTGTTTTCTTGGAAACTGGCGGAATGGGCCAAGAGGGCCTGGTTCAGGGACACCCCAAACAGAGGAGGACGCTGAAAAACAGAGCTTGTCTGTGAGTCATTTTCGACAAGAGAGTAGTGGCTGGGGGGATAGAAAACAGTGAACTGTCTGAGGAAGTAGCAATGCTGTTACCCTGCTTCATAGGAAAAGGACAACAAAGTCAAGGTATCGGAGTGGCCATCACAAAGCCCCGACCTCAATCCTGTAGAAAATTTGTGGGCAGACCTTAAAAAAACGTGTGCGAGCAAGGAGGCCTACAAACCTGACTCCGTTACACCAGCTCTGTCAGGAGCTTATTGTGTGAAGCTTGTGGAAGGCTACCTGAAACATTCAACCCAAGTTAAACAATTTAAAGGCAATGCTACCAAATACTAATTGAGTGTATGTAAACTTCTGACCCACTGGGAATGTGATGAAAGAAATAAAAGCTGAAATATAATAAATTCTCTACTATTATTCTGACATTTCACATTCTTAAAATAAAGTGGTGATCCTAACTGACCTAGGACAGGGGATTTTTACTCTGATTAAATGTCAGGAATTGTGAAAAACTGAGTTCAAATGTATTTTGTGAAGGTGTATGTAAACTTCCAACTTCAACTGTATGCTACAATGACCAAGAGCCAACAAGTAGGCTGCTACTTAATAATCTGAATGGGGGTGTTATTTGTAACTTTAGGACATGGAGAAAGCAGCCCCAAGTGAATTGAAATGAATTAATTAGGCCCTAATTATTATTATTTTTTTAATTTTACCTTTATTTAACCAGGCAAGTCAGTTAAGATTATTTTGTTTTTCAATGACGGCCTAGGAACAGTGGGTTAACTGCCTGTTCACGAGGCTACCCCTGCCGCCCCATTATGGATTTCACATGACTGGGAATACAGATATCCATCTGCTGTTCACAGATACCTTAAAATAAAAAAAAGGAGGGGCTTGGATCAGAAAACCAGTCCGTATCTGGTGTGACCACTATTTGCCTCTTGCAGCATGACACATCTCCATCACATAGAGTTGATCAGGCTGTTGGTTGTGGCCTGTGGAATGTTGTACCTCTCCTCTTCAATGGCTATGCGAAGTTGCTGGATATTGGCGGGAATTGGAATGCGCTGTCGTACACTTTGATGCAGAGCATTCCAAACATGCTCAATGGGTGACATGTCTAGTGAGTTTGCAGGCCATGGAAGTACTGGAACATTTTCCACATCCAGGAATTGTACACAGATACTTGCGACTTGGGGCCGTGCATTATTATGCTGAAACATGGGGAGATGGCGGAGGATGAATGGCACGACAACGGGCCTCAGGATCTCACCACGGTATCTCTAAGCATTCAAATTGCCTTTGATAAAATGCAATTGTGTTTGTTGTCCGTAGCTTATTCCTGCCAATATCATAACCCCCACTATGTGGCACTCTGTTCACAACATTGACAGCAGCAACCCGCTCGGTCCCACGATGCAATACACATTTATTTAATCTGCCCGGTACAGTTGAAACCAAGATTCATCCATGAAGAGCACACTTCTCCAGCGTGCCAGTGGCCATCGAAGGTGAGGATTTGCCTTCTGAAGTCAGTTACGGTGCCGAACTGCTGTCAGGTCAAGACGAGAATGGAGCTGCGCTACCATGAGATGGTTTCTGACAGTTTGCGCAGAAATTCTCAGCTGTCCGGGTGGTTGGTCTCAGGCTATCCTGCAGGTGAAAAAGCCGGGTGCGGAGGTCCTGGGCTGGCATGGTTACACATGGTCTGCAGTTGTGAGGCCGGG
The DNA here is from genome assembly GCF_036934945.1 of Oncorhynchus masou masou. NCBI lineage: Eukaryota > Metazoa > Chordata > Actinopteri > Salmoniformes > Salmonidae > Oncorhynchus > Oncorhynchus masou. The sequence continues at coordinate 51,687,842 of NC_088224.1, read as the reverse complement.
TGAACGTACTGCTAAATTCTCTAAAACAACAGTCTTATGGTAGAGAATTGAACATTCAATTTTCTGACAACAGCTCTGGTGGACATTCCTGTAGTCAGCATGCCAATTGCACGCTCCCTCAAAACTTGAGACATCTGTAGCGTTGTGTGACCAAACTGCACATTTTAGAGTGGCCTTATATTATCTCTAGCACAAGCTGTACCTGTGTAATGATCATGCTGCTTAATCAGCTTCTTGATATGCCACTCCTGTCAGGTGGATGGATTATCTTGGCAAAGGAGAAAGGCTCACAAACAGGGATGTAAATACATTTGTGCACAGAATGAGATAATATTTTTCTGCAATCTTTTATTTCAGCTCATGAAACACTTTACATGTTGCGGTTATGTCTTTGTTCAGTATAGATGGCAAATAACCTAGCTATGACAAGCTAGAAGTTAGTCTATAGGCGCGAGTCGGCTTGGTATGGTTGGTTGCGGTCTTTCCCTCCCTCTTTGCTACCCGTGTCACTCACATACACTGCAATGCCCTTCCGCCGCCTGCTAGAGTGTTTCTCCCTTGTGCTTTATCAGCTCTGGGCCCGGTTTCCCAAAAGCATCTTAAGTCTAAATGCATCGTTAGAAGAACCATAGGCTGCTGCTTCCCTCACTCAGATCGGATCCAGACCCGGTCCAACCAGGTCCGTTAGGAACATGTCTCTATATTTAAAATAATATATTTATGGATATTGTGTCCGGGTAGGAAAGCCCCAGGTCCATTTCGGAACGGTTCCATGAAGACTGCTACTCGAGAGGCCCAACATTAAACAATCCCTGTCACAACAGACAATGCAAGGAATATCGTAAATGCTGTCACAGAAACTGGACTTGGGGTAGGGATTAGAGGTCGACCGATCCTGTTTGCCCCTGTCCGGGGTTATCATCGGATGGGGCTACAGTGTCTCCTGACCCCTCCTGTCTCAGCCTCCAGTATTTAAGCTGTAGTAGTTTGTGTCGGGGGACTAGGGTCAGTTTGTTATATCTGGAGTACTTCTCCTGTCTTATCCGGTGTCCTGTGTGAATTTAAGTATGCTCTCTCTTTATCTCGGAGGACCTGAGCCCGAGGACCATGTCTCAGGACTACCTGGCATGATGACTCCTTGCTGTCCCCAGTCCACCTGGCCGTGCTGCTGCTCCAGTTTCAACTGTTCTGCCTGCGGCTATGGAATCCTGACCTGTTCACTAGATGTGCTACCTGTCCCAGACCTTCTGTTTTCAAGTCTCTAGAGACAGCAGGAGCAGTAGAGATACTCTTAATGATCGGCTATGAAAAGCCAACTGACATTTACTCCTGAGGTGCTAACTTGCTGCATCCTCGACAACTATTATTATTTGACCATATTTATGAACATTTGAACATCTTGGCCATGTTCTGTTATTATCTCCACCCGGCAAGGCCAGAAGAGGACTGGCCACCCCTCATAGCCTGGTTCATAGTTTTTCCTAGCCACCGTGCTTCTACACCTGCATTGCTTGCTGTTTGGGGTTTTAGGCTGGGTTTCTGTACAGCACTTTGAGATATCAGCTGATGTACAAAGGGCTATATAAATAAATTTGATTCTGATTTTTTAATTCCGATACCGATTATTGGAGGACCAAAAAAAGCCGATACCAATTAAAAAACGGCCAATTTATTTTATTTGTAATAATGACAATTACAACAATACTGAATGAACACTTATTTTAACTTAATACCATACATCAATAAAAATCAATTTAGCCTCAAATAAATAATGAAACATGTTCAATTTGGTTTAAATAATGCAAAAACAAAGTGTTGGAGAAGAAAGTAAAAGTGCAATATGTGCCATGTAAAAAAGCTAACGTTTAAGTTCCTTGCTCAGAACTTGAGAACATATGAAAACTGGTGGTTCCTTTTAACATCGGTTACACCAGCCTAATCTCAGGAGGTGATAGGCTTGAAGTCATAAACAGTGCAATGCTTGAAACACAGCGAAGAGCTGCTGGCAAAATGAATGAATGCTTACGAGCCAACTGGTGCCGACTACCGCTCAGTCAGACTGTTCTATCAAATCATAGACTTAACATAATAACACACAGAAATACGAGCCTTCGGTCATTAATATGGCCGAATCTGGAAACTATCATTTAGAAAACAAAACGTTTATTATTTCAGTGAAATACGGAACCGTTTGGTATTATATCTAACGGATGGCATCCCTAAGTCTAAATTACTGCTGTTACATTGCACAACCTTCAATGTTATGTCATAATTACGTAAAATTCTGGCAAATTAGTTCGCAACGAGCCAGGCTGCCCAAACTGTTGCATATACCCTGACTCTGCGTGCAATGAACACAAGAGAAGTGACACGATTTCACCTGGTTAATATTGTCTGCTAACCTGGATTTCTTTTAGTTAAATATGGAGGTTTAAAAATATATACTTCTGTGTATTGATATCAGCTATTCTGCTGATTTAGGTCTACACCAGGCTGATAATACTAGTGATGGTGTAGACCTAAATCAGCATGTTACTTGTGCAACAGTATCTCCTAAATCAAAGAGTGAAGCATTAAGCAAGAATGTTAGCTACATGAGAAAACAACTGTTGCCAAATAGTATAGGGTCCCATAGGAAACATTTAACACTTTGGTTCCTATCCTGTCACAATAACGTTGTTGTTATGTCAAACACTGTAGTCAAAGTGCCCACAATTGTATTCTAACTGTAGAATTAGAATAATCATTCTATTTACATGATTCCAACAATTTACCAAGTGTTTCGCTCTAAATCACAATCCAAATCACAACTGCAACATTTGGTTAAAAATAAGGCCTAGATTGTTGGCCAATATCACACAGCCTTACATGGCAGTATGGAAATGAGCGCAGCAAATGAGCGCAGGAAATGCCAAAATGTATGAAAATGTTAAATTATTTGAGGTTGAAGTTGAATTAAAACAGTATAAACAAATCAGAATGGAGAAAGACCCATTGAAATCACTTAGAATGTGTGCTGCCACCCTAGGATCACAAACTACTCATAAAGCAAATTAAGAAACATAAAATACTGTCAAACTGTCCATCTATCGCCCATCTCTAACCTGGGCCACAAATAGGGTGCTTTTTAATTTAGCGTCTTTTGCCAAATAAACAAAAACTGGACTACAGAAATGGTTGGCATTTCATTTTTCCTCTGTACCGTAACCAGGGTACCTGACAAATAACTAGGGCTTAGCAGCACAAAGGTAGCTGCAACACATACCTAGAACTACTTTTCCATCCAGGACAAAGTGTAGTTTAAAACTGGGCTAAAACTTGAGCCAACTGCTGTAATTTTAAGGACGGTTCCAGCAGCAGTGTAGTAGTGCACAGGCAGGAGTTGTCGTGAGAGAAAGGGGCCCTTCCTTCTGTTCTGACATCCTCAATGATCTGAGAGCTGTGAATGGGTGATCTCAGGGCTGCTGGCCAAAGGGGCTGGGAGAAAAGTGACTCATGTTTGCAGAGCCAATGTGGGCGAGAGAGAGAGAACACATGCTGTTTGTATCAGACTACACACACACACCAACATCACACTCACAACTATGACATCACCTGTCTTTCCACTAACAGAGGAGAAGTCCTCCCACAAACACACACACAGCTTTTGATTTGAAAAACTCTTGGGGGATTCAGGTTGATAATGCAATGTCTGATTGGACAGACAGGTGACAATATTATATATGGTTGATATACATTACATACAATAATGTGCAAAGAAATGCTACCTTCATGTGAACATAATCACAAAGCCAATAAGCCACGTTTCAAACTCACTCCACGGAGGACAGACTGTCTGCGGGTTTTTCCTCCTCCCTGGTAGTTGATCGATGAACTAAGGTCACTAATTAGTAAAGAACTCTGCTCACCTGGTTGTCTAGGTCTTCATTGGAAAAAAAAGGGGGGGAAAAACTGCAGACATTAGGGCCTCCATAGAATGAGTTTCACCCCCCCCTGCAATTAGCCAATGAACCAATGTGACCTATGGACGTTTAGGCTAAAGCAAATTGGTTGACTTGTGAAGTCAGAGGAGTCAAAGTGCAACGTTGAAAAAGATAATGAGATGCCATATAATAGGCTACCTGTCCTGCAAAGCTAAAAGATATGTGCTACAAGAGCCAAGTCAAGATGAGTCACGATACGAGCAAAAAGAGAAATTGTCAGTCAAGTGTCTTTGGAAAACATGACCCTTGTCTTCTGCCTGTAAGATTCCATGTTGATTACTGAGGACAGAGAGAGAGGGAAATTAGAGCCAGTGGATTGGCTACCAGACTGAAATGGCAGGGTCAAAGCTAAGGCACTGTCAGGCACAGCCCCTCCCCAATTATGGAATCAAAGCATTGCCTTGGTAAGAAGAAAAGTCACAGTCACAGCCGGAGGGGGCAAGGCACCGTTTCTGCCCCAATAAACCCAAATAAGGATTTCTGACAGAGCTTGGGGACAGACATTTTTTTCACCCTCGACTGTCTGGAACTATCCTTTAATATTGCAAGGCAGGGTGTGAGAAACTGGCTTTACCTTTTGGCCCTGGCAGTGCAGTCTGAGGGCGAGGTTGAACCTGCAGTGAAAACAGTAAACTCTATACGGCACTAGTATCAGTCTGATCCAAAATACAAGGACTTGAGATCAAGCCACAACACTTATGTTTTGCTTGAGGAGTCAGATCATATAGCAAGGGCCAGTGATATGATGATATTGGACCAGCTTCCACCATCATAGCGTAACCGTGACTTTGCGTCAGTCACAGTGCAGCGACACTGGAGGCATTAGTGTTCGCTTAACAAAAGCAGCCCGTCGTTGTAGGTTTTTAACTTTAAAACTGGATGCATATCCCAGAGGAAGCACAATCCACTAGGCTACATCAAGTGTTTACCTTCACAAGCTGTGCGGCAATTTGGAGGAAATATCGGCTAGTTGAAGCGCATGCATCGAGTCCAGTGTTGCAGTCTGTTATGCACTTGCATAGAGCTCTAAAGAGGTTTGCAATTGAATGGTGCTTTTCCAGTCTCTCCACAAAATTCTGATTGATGAGAGGTGTTTCAGACATACATTACCAGTCAAAAGTTGACACACCTAACCATTTAAGGGTTTTCTTTATTTTAACAATTGTTATAGTGAGCACATTGCAGAAAAATAGTGAAGACATCAAAACAATGAAATAACACATATAGAATCATGTAGTAACCAAAAAAAGTGTGAAACATCAAAATATATTTTACATTTGAGATTCTTCAACGTATCCACCCTTTGCCTTGATGACAGCTTTGCACACTCTTGGCACTCTCAACCAGCTTCATGAGGAATGCTTTTCCAACCATCTTGAAGGAGTTCCCACATATGCTGAGCACCTGTTGGCTGCTTTTCCTTCACTCTGCAGTCCAACTCATCCCAAACCATTTCAATTGGGTTGAGGTCAGGTCATCTGATGCAGCACTCTCCTTGGTCAAATAGCCCTCACTCAGCCTGGAGGTGTGTTTTGTGTCACTGTCCTTTTGAAAAAAAAAAAACATTATAAGCGCACTAAGCCCAAACCAGATGGAACGGCGTATTGCTGCAGAATGCTGTGGTAGTCATGCTGGTGAAGTGTGCCTTGAATTCTAAATAAAATCAGACAGTGTCACCAGCAACTCCCCCACACCATCACGCCTCCTCCTCCATGCTTCACGGTAGGAACCACACATGAGGAACTCATCCGTTCACCTACTCTGCGTCTCAAAGACAAGGCGGTTGGAACCAAATATCTCAAATTTGGACTCATCAGACCAAAGTACAGATTTCCACTGGTCTAATATTCATTGATCTGGTTTCTTGGTTTCTTCAGGTGTGTCCCAGGATAAATGCACCTCTTCCCCATTCATTGGAGAGACTCTCTTGTACTTAGTTTACTTTATTTAATAAATAAATATATTTTGTTGTTATTCCTTGTCTCCATGTTGTCTCCCTTTTTTTAACGAACTTCGAGCCGGTTCGTGACAGATGTGTCTGATACTTGAACTCTGAAGCATTTATTTGACCTACAATCTGAGGTGCAGCCAACTAATGAACTTATCCTCTGCAGCAGAGGTAACTCTGGGTCTTTCTTTCCTGTGGCGGTCCTCATGAGAGACAGTTTCATCATAGTGCTTGATGATTTTTGCGACTGCACTTGAAGAAACTTTCAAAGTTCTTGACATTTTCCGGATAGACTGACCTTCATGTCTTAACCTTTTGAGTGTAGGGAGTAGTATTTTCGTTTTTGGCTAAAAAACGTACACATTTGAAACTGCCTATTTCTCAGCCCCAGAAACTAGAATATGCATATAATTGTCATATTAGGATAGAAAACACTAAAGTTTCCAAAAGTGTAAAAACATTGTCTGTGAGTATAACAGAACTGATATTGCAGGCGAAAACCTGAGGAAAATCCAATCCGGAAGTGCCTCTTATTTTGAAACCTCTCTGTTCCTATGCATGCCTATCCTCCATTTAAAGGGATATCAACCAGGTTCCTTTTTCTATGGCTTCCCTAAGGTGTCAACAGTCTTTAGACATAGTTTAAGGATTTTATTTTGAAAAATGAGCGTGAAAGATCACATTGTGTAAGTGGATAGGTGGGGGCTCTCAGAGTGAGTTTTGCGCTACAGAGTAAAGCGGCCATTGTTTCTCCCGGTGTATTTGACAAAACCTACACACCCGTTTGATATATTATTGAATATATATTTTAAAAACAGCCTGAGGATTGATTATAAAAAACGTTTGACGTTTCTGTGGACATTATGGATATTATTTGGAATATACGTCTGCGTTGTCGTGGCCGCTCTTTCCTGTGGATTTCTGAACGCGACAAACAAACGGAGGTATTTTGGGTATAAAAATACTCTTTATGGAACAAAATTAACATTTGTTGTTTAATTGGGAGTCTCGTGAGTGAAAATATCTGAAGATCATCAAAGGTAAATTATTAATTTGATTGCTTTTCTGATTTTTGTGACCTAGCTACTTAATGCTTAGTGTATATAATGTTATGTTATGCTATCGATAAACTTACAAACGCTTGGATTGCTTTCGCTGTAAAGCATCATTTCCAAATCTGAGACGACAGGTGGATTAACAAAAGGCTAAACTGTGTTTTGCAATATTGCACTTGTGATTTCATGAATATGAATATTTTTTAGTAATATTATTTGACTGTTGCGCTATGCTATTCAGCGGTTGCTGATGAAAATGAGCCCGCTAAAGGGATGGATAGCGTCAAGAAGTTAATGGAATGATAGACTGTTGTTTCTCTTTGATTATTTGAGCTGTTCTTGCCATAATATGGACTTGGTCTTTTACCAAACAGGGCTATGTTCTGTATACCACCCCTACCATGTCACAACACAAGTGAACTTCTAACAAGGCACACCTGTTAATTGAAATAAATGCATTCCGGGTGACTACCTCATGAAGCTAGTTGAGAGAATGGCAAGAGTGTGCAAAGCTGTCATCAAGGCAAAGGTTGGCTATTTTGAAGAATAGAAAATCTAAAATATATTTTTATTTGTTTAATTAAGACTTTTTTTGAGTTACTACATGATTCTATATGCGTTATTTTATAGTTGAGGTCTTCACTAATTATTCTACAATGTAGAAAATCTCTGGAATGAGTAGGCGTGTCCAAACTTTTGACTGCTACTGTAATTATGCACTATAGTTGTATTTGTATTTTTTTTCCATGCCAGGTGAGTTCAACCAATGACGTCATCGGTTGATTGAGCCTGCCGTCTGATCTGAAAATGTATGGAGTCATTGTTTTGTGGCAATTATTGTGGCCTTTGTGTTTCACCGATCACGCTAGCAGCGAGTTGATATGGTTGTCCTTGTTCAATAAAGTCGTTGCACTTTCTCAACAACCTATCTGCCAGGACACTGCAGGTTATCAAGGTTGACAGATTTTCTCTGGCTTTGTAAAGCCTACAGCTGACGGGAGCCATACTTCCTTGTCCAACTGTGTCCCCACCCTCGAAGGCGTCCTGAAATTGCTATGAATTCTGGATATTGTGGTTTGCTTACAACCAGGAAAATGTAGATGGCTCATTTCTACCTGTGAGATGCAGAAACGCTTGTATGTGTGAGGAAATGATTGATTTTTATGGCACATTATATGTTAACATATTCATGGTCATTTACAGTGAAAGAGCAGAGGTGAAATTTCCTTTTAAGTGTATTTTGCACATCAAGTCTAATGCACTTCCTCAACTGACGCGCATGGGGGGTGGGGGCTCACGGCAGCATCTGTGCCGCCGGAGAGTGTGGAAATGTATTGTTTCCTAATGTTCTGCTTTGGTGAGCTAATCTTCGAGACCACCGGAATTCTAGGCTCTGGTCGGTCATTAAATCACAGTGCAGCCACTGATAGTCTCTGCTCTGCTCCACACTACCCCTTGAGACCGCATTCAATTTGGGCATCCTCACCAAGATGCAGGGAAAGAGAGCCGGGCAAAATAAATCATGTATAATCGGCCTCTGCAGAGAAGCAGACCCTGCTTCCTCACACAAACACCTTCCCATATGCCATTGTCGTAAAAGTGTAACAGAGCCTAGCTAGAGGAAAAAAAATAGGAGGCATGTTGTGTGGTAAAGGGTCAATCAGCAGTTGAAACAATAAGAAAGTGTCATCCCCGCACCGGTTTTGGTAAATGCTGAAGGATAGGGTTTGAGAAATGTACCCACTCATGTTGAGGCTATATATTGTTTGTTTACATTTACTTTGTTTATAACATTGGAGTAAAACAAGCTTATATTTTGGGTTTGAATGGAGTACAACAGTTGAACTAAGCTCATGAGGCATTTCCAAGTTATTTTCTTCAAGAATCAACGTGTACATATCGTTCATTTAAAAATCCAAAAATGTTTGTAGCAACTGCAGATTGCCCATTTAACTTATATAGGCCTAAAGCATGAAAGTGGGAGGCCGTTTCTTCTCTTGCTAGAAAAAAAGCTGTGTGCCGACCCGGTAGTGACGAACCTACCGATTCTTCATGTAGAATCGCAATGCTCGTCAGTTGCCAACAACTTGACTTGAGCAAATCAAAGATCACGGACCCCCAAGTGGGGGAGCCAACAAAAAATATAGAGAAATTCTCTGTACATCCACAGATGAGCCTGTCACACTTCATATGCAATGTATGCTATCGGATGGTATCTAAGCTAAGTGCACAGATGGAATGCATAGAGCACCAATATTTCCTCCAACCACTGTAACTAGTATTGACATAATTAAACCACAATGGACTAGCTTTCCATGAAACAGCTGCCTGTGGTTTGTGCAGTGTCCTTAGCTAGCTAGTTAGCATATTCACTAGCTAGCACAACATAGCTAACTTTAGCTAGCTAGCTAATCACTTGGCTATGAGCTGGCACTGGCCGTATGGTTAGTGAATTATATATCTTTGTCATCTTGCTAGGAAGTAATCTAGCTAGTATCAACAAGGGCTTTCTACAAAATATCAACATTAGCTCAGATAGCTTGGAATCTAGACCATAAGCAACACACACAGATATGCATTGCCAATCAACGCTACTGCTACCTTCTGGTTTGGAGTATTTTAACAAGGCTGAGTGGCTGACAACTTCCAAGGTCTTTGCTGTGTGAACACATAAGATTGACTGCCGGCACCGTTCAGAGGTGGTCAGTACTGTCACCAGGCAAACATTTGACAAACCTACCGGTGTGTCTGAGCTTTAACTGGCAAGACTGCTTCCCTGGTCTTAGTTTGTTTCTGATTTGCAGTATTTTGAACATCCAAGTCAGGAAATGAGTCTTCAACTGAAGTAAGAAATGCAAAGTTATCTGTCCATGCAGCTCTCAGTTAAAACGAGAAAGTTCCTAAACTCTTTGGGTAAAAACAGAGAGCTGACAGTCCTAAGTGGCAAAAACAACAATTACTTGCAGAGTCATGAGGGAGTATAATGCCTTGAATGGGCTTATTTTTTCTTGGTCTCTGAAACCACAGCACAGACATGTGAAGACTTGACACATTGGCAACGCTGCCTTCCACCGTGTCCTTCTCTCCATTGTTGCGATCCTGTCTTCTGTGAAGTGAAAGTAATGTTGGGCCCTGCAGCACTTCTTTGCAAATAAGAGATTGCAATATGTCCACTAGCATCAGCATCACAAAGCGAGATGCGCGGTGGTGGTCCCCCACCCCTTAGCCTGGGCTCCTACCCCGCCCCCTTTCCACCACCAGCCCTGGGGCATCGCCTAGATTTATCTGAATCTCCCAGTATATCTCTCTCTCACTATGCTGGCCCAACAACTCCCAACCACCCACTGCTGAGAAAATACTAGGCTACATAATTATAGAAAATACTGGGAGCAGATGGTATTCTATTTTATCCACTCCTTACTTTCATTTGTTCCACTAACTTGTTAATGGATAAAGCATTTTTTTTTTTGCAGTGCAGTAGGCTCTAGGCAGCATGTATTTTTTCTGCAGTCTAAATATTAGCTCCACTAACCTAACTCTCGGTAAGAAAGTGATCTAACAGAAGGGATGGGCAACCAACCAGGGCTGGGATTAAAATCCTGGGCTCTGACTTGAAGAGAATGACTCACAGCCGTCTGACAAAACATATTTCCATCAGGCGGCTTTTGAGTTACCAGCTACGTCTTCAGACTGTCAAAGAAAGTGCCGGCCCTAACACCTGCATACTGCTTTCAATATTCCCTCTAAGCTGTGTGCAGTCGCGCAGCTCCCCTCGGATTGCCATGCAGAAGAAATATGAGCCTGCACAGAGAAGCACTAGATTGAACTTTACTCAACTTTCTAGAGATTTCCCTTTCAGTTAACACAAATCAACATTTCACACTACTATTGGAATTGTGATTGAATGAACACAATATTAGCCACTTTCAAAACTATGCAAGACATAGTATGCAAAACTAACTTTGCAAAATATTATTTCTACCAGCATGTCAAATGTGCAACCAGAGAAAAAAACTATTCTAATAATATATATATTAAAAACTCTGCACAGACCTGTGCGTCATTAACCAAGCAGAGCTGCAATAGGCCTATATGCAAATAGCCATTGCCATATATGGATCTGTGCCATTTGTTTAGTTAGACTACAGTATGACTGGTCGCGATTAAAAGAAAGGGGGATACCTAGTCAGTTGTACAACTGAATGCATCTTCCGCATTTAACCTGAATGATAGAACAGGTACTTCCATGTTAAAATGTTATGGGATGCATTTTCTCCATTGTTTTTGATGGTAGGCCACTCTGGTAAGCCTTCATGATCAAAATGCCCAAGTAGCCTACTTGACCACTTAAAACTGCAATTTAAAGCGGGTACAGCCTCACTGTTCACAGTAAACGAGAACTACAAGTTTGTGCTCAGCAGACATTACATTTTTTGAGGGAACATTGATTGCATTTATAGGTGTGGCCCGCCTAGCCGGTCATTCTTCAACATTACAGTAATCTTTTATAAATGTACTTGTTCGCTCTAGAGCTGCTGGGGCTGGTGATAGGGGAGCTGATGTGTGCCTGTCAAAGTGGCAGCAAGGTGTTAGGCAAGCCCTCCACAGCTCCTCATTTACACCCCAGTGAGAGACTGAATCGATCTACGATGAGTCTCCAAGGCAATTAAACCCACAGGAAAATCAGGTGCCCAACCCAACGTTGGGGAAGGGTAGTGAGAGAGCAGACTGGATTATTATGATTTTTTATTAAAACTCAAGAAACAGTAGAATCACTACGAGGTTTAGCGGCACCCTGAGAACCTAAACAGAGGAAGGGGAATAGGAAACTACAACTAAAATAACAACGTAGGAGTTGAGAGTGAACAGATGGGACCGCTGTGACGGCCATGTTGCGTCACAGGCCATCGCCATAACATTCCATCAGGAGAGTGAAAGGCCACATGAGGAGGCATCTCTAGAAAGAGGGCACCCACCAAACTGTATGCCCAGTAATTCCATCTGACTCAACACCTATTCCAGGCACAATAAGGGTATCCAGTCATAATATCTAGGCTACCTTGCTAAAGCGTTGCATAGCTTAGAACAGACCTTGATTTACATGAAATCGGTTGCTCAACAAGGTTTTCTGTTTCAGATGTTCTGGCCTGTAGTGTTTAAGTGTGTGCTAATAGTAGTGACGAAAATAATAATCTATACAGTTATATACCGTGATGTTATTTTAGACAATATTATAGCGATACTTTGACTTCAAGACAAAAGATGAAAGCATTTTTTCTAGGCAGTGTTACCTACTGCTAGTCGGCTGTACCTGCGACAAAACGCTGGTATTTTTCATCATAAAGCTTGTTCATCTTCTTTAAAAAAAATAGTTAGCCAACATGTTTCCAGCACTTATTTCCATGACTGATCAAAACTCATTATAATGTCTCTCTTTCAATGCTGATACCGATTATTGGAGGACCAAAAAAGCCGATACCGATTAATCGGACAATGTTTTATTTTATTTGTAATAATGACAATTACAACAATACTGAATGAACACTTATTTTAACTTAATAATAATAATAATATATCCCATTTAGCAGACGCTTTTGTCCAAAGCGACTTACAAGTCGGCTGGGGCCACTACTTTTACATATGGGTGGCCCTAGCGGGAATCGAACCCACGACGCTTGGCGTTGCAAGCGCCATGCTCTACCGACTGAGCCACACAGTACATCGATAAAATCAATTTTGCCTCAAGTAAATAATGAAACATGTTCAATTTGGTTTAAATAATGCAAAAACAAAGTGTTGGAGAAGAAAGTAAAAGTGCAATATGTACTATGTAAGAAAGCTAACGTTTCAGTTCCTTGCTCAGAACATGAGCACATATGAAAGCTGGTGGTTCCTTTTAACATGAGTCTTCAATATTCCCAGGTAAGAAGTTTTAGGTTGTAGTTATTATAGGAATTATAGGACTATTTCCCTCTATACCATTTGCATTTCATTAACCTTTGACTATTGGTTGTTCTTATAGGCACTTTAGTATTGCCAGTATAGCTTCCGTCCCTCTCCTTGCTCCTCCCTGGGCTCGAACCAGCAACACAATGACAATTAGCGCGCGCTAACTAGCCAGCAATTTCACTTCGGTTACACGAGCCTCATCTCGGGACTTGATAGGCTTGAAGTCATAAACAGCGCAATGCTTGACGCACAACGAAGAGCTGCTGGCAAAACGCACGAAAGTTCTGTTTGAATGAATATTTACGCGCCTGCTTCTGCCTATCACCGCTCAGTCAGATACTTAGATACTTGCATGCTCAGTCAGATTATATGCAACGCAGGACACGTTAGATAATATCTAGTAATATCATCAACTATGTGTAGTTAACTAGTGATGGATTGTTTTTTAAAAGATAAGTTTAATGCTAGCTAGCAACTTACCTTGGCATACTGCATTCGCGTATCAGGCAGTCTCCTTGTGGAGTGCAACGAGAGAGAGGCAGGTCATTATTGCGTTGGACTAGTTAACTGTAAGTTTGCAAGATTGGATCACCTGAGCTGACAAGGTGAAAAACTGTCGTTCTGCCCCTGAAAGAGGCAGGTAACCCACTGTTTCTAGGCCGTCATTGAAAATAAGAATGTGTCATCTGACTTGCACTAGTTAAATAAAGGTATAAAAAAAGATTTAAAAAAAAATATATACAGATTTCCGATTGTTATGAAAACTTGAAATTGGCCCTAATTAAATCGGCCATTCCGATTAAATCGGTCGACCTCCAGTCATAATATCAGATTGTGAGGTCCCTGGCAATTCCAAGCTCTAGCTAATAATACCAGTGAAATATTGATTCAATATTGACATTTCCCCCTCCATGGAGTCGTCACAGCTCATCACGAGACCTCCCTTTTTACTTTGACCCCTGCATGCGCAGTTCACACCTGCTAAAAGAGCTTACTCTGTATAAACACGGACCAGTGGAGTGCACCACAGGCTGGGAGTAATGTACACATTCATGTTTTGCTGTCATCTAGTAGGCTAACACGCAGTTCAAAAACAAACCTGGCGGAGCGAACCTTAGTCAGACCCCAACTCACAGGGTGATTGTGTGTCCTAGGCTTTCAACAGCCAGGTAGAACAGACCACTCCAGCCTCCCTTACACTGACAGACAAGCAGACCTATGGGAGAGGGCCGGGAGGTAGTGTGATCCCACCAGGCTTTGAATTTCCCAGCCATGGCTGTCGATGCTCCCTTGTGTGGCTGTAATGGCCCCTAAAAAGTGGCCCTTGTGCCCTTAAGTTAAATATATAATAATTATTCTCCCGGCTGCCAATAGCCGTGCTTCGAAGCAACTCACATGGGTCTCTCATAGGGATATGCAGCTAGCTCTCCTTTAAAAAATTAAAAAATAAAAATCGATACGCATCTAGATACATGGGCTTCGATATGATACATGATACATTTTAGTTTGAACCGATTCTGTGCGATTCGGGGAACTAATTGATGTGATTAAATAAGATTCAATGCAAAAAAAAACATTTTGCATGAACACATTCATTTTCCAATTAAAAATGAATATCTGCTGCTAATGGGAACTCAGGAGCTGGGCCCCTCTGAGCTGGATCTGTCTGAGAGCACATCACTGAGCTGAGTGGCTCTTTGTTAGTGTGTGTGTGTCTGTTAGGGCTGGGCTATATATCCAATTATATCCCATGTATGTTTTTGTGTGATATTCAAAGTGTCTTTATCGCAAGAATCAAGGATATTTCTTCTATTTTTAATGAGCGTTTTATGTCCACTTTTTCTCATGCCTTTTTAATCTCGTCTCCTTCGCTTCTTCTGTGCTGTATGCACCTCCCATTTAAGCCAGGGATCTGTATATAATGACGAGATTCTCTCTTTTCCACCCAAACAATGGGAGTCATTGTCCAAAAGGCAGGCGACAAGGTTAGGTCCAAAATAAGCCAATAGAAACACACTGGGCTTATTTTGGACTGATTTTGGGAAGTGTAACTTCTTGCCTCGCCCTTTTCCTCTCTGTTTATACACACACACCAAGCCCCTCCCCTACCACTAACAACAAAGATGAGAGCTCACTTCTTCCTCTCTGACAACTCACCATTTGCATTTGAGTTTAAGTCCAACAGTATCCATCATATGGACACAATATTACAGTAAAATAATGTCTCAGAGGTGAAGTTACCCTTTTTATGTTTAAAGTATCAATTAATATTGATATGGGGAAATTCATGCTCACTTTGGTACCACGTAACACTAGCAGCATTTTAGCCAAAGGCTGTAATACTAGCTGTTTGGTCTGTGATTTATAAATGTACAATAAGCATAAAATACAATTATATAAGGAATTGGCAACTCCTCATTCTGAGAAATAAGGTAGGCCACTTGACTTCAACATCTGAACAAAGTGGACAGGCTAGCATGCTGTTCAAACAGCTGGAGATGGACAGAAGGGTGTGTTCTTAGCAACTCAAATGTTCTGCCTTGTTAGCTAGCAAATAGATCCAAGTTGGCAAAACTTGAAATATAAAGATTATCTGGTTACTCACTAGTACGTGGGCTTGTGCTTGTTTTATGATAGCTATGTTAATTAATTAAAACTATCCATCCCGGATCCGGGAGAATTGTCATCAACTACACTAAATAGCATAGCGCAACAGTTATAAAATATTACTAGAAAATATTCATATATTCATGAAATCACAAGTGAAATATAGTGAAAGACAGCCTTTTGTTAATCACCATGTCACCTCAGATTTTGAAATTATGCTTTATAGCCAAAGCAAGACAGGCGTTTGTGTAAGTTTATCGATAGCCTAGCATAGCATTATGTTCAGCTAGCACCGTTTACCTTTGATGATCTTCGGATGTTTTTACTGACGAGACTCCCAGTTAGACAGCAAATGTTCCTTTTGTTCCAGAAAGATTATTTTTATACCCAAAATACCTCCGTTTGTTTGTCACGTAATGTTCAGAAATCCACCGGAAATTGCGGTCACGACAACGCCGAAAAGAAAATTATATCAATAATATCGACAGAAACATGGCAAACGTTTTTTATAATCAATCCTCAAGGTGTTTTTCAAATATCTATTCGATAATATATCAACCGGGACAATTGGCTTTTCAGTAGGAGCGAGAGGAAAAATGACTACCTCTGTCATTTACGCAAGAATCACTCAGAGAGCCCTCAGCTGGCCACTTACGCAATGTAGTCATTTACGCTCATTCTTCAACATACAGGTGTGAAACTATGTCAAAATGCTGTTGACACCGTAGGGAATACGTAGAAAAAGCAATCTGGTTAATTTAATCACCATAATTTGCAAATAAATTCATTAAAAAATCCTGCAATGTGATTTTCTGGATTTATTTTTCTCATTTTGTCTGTCATAGTTGAAGTGTACCTATGATGAAAATTAGAGGCCTCATCTTTTTAAGTGGGAGAACTTGCACAATTGGTGGCTGACTAAATACTTTTTTGCCCCACTGTATATATGAGCCCAAGCCCGAAAAAAAAACTGAATTAAAATAATGATTGGATTGTAATTTTATTTATTTTATTTCACCTTTATTTAACCAGGTAGACAAGTTGAGAACAAGTTCTCATTTACAACTTTGACCTGGCCAAGATAAAACAAAGCAGTTCGACATATAAACAACACAGAGTTACACATGGAGTAAAACAAACATACAGTCAATAATACAGTAGCAAAATATGTCTATATACAATGTGAGCAAATCAGGTGATAAGGGAGGTAAAGGCAATAAATAGACCATGGTGGCGAAGTAAATACAATATAGCAATTAAAACACTTGAATGGTAGATTTCACAGCAGATGAGTGTGCAAAGTAGAAATACTGGGGTGCAGAGCAAAATAAATAAATATAGTGGGGGAAGAGGTAACTGTTTGGGCTATGTACAGGTGCAGTGATCTGTGCGCTGCTCCGACAGCTGGTGCTTAAAGCTAGTGAGGGAGAAAAGTTTCCAGTTTCAGAGATTTTTTGTAGTTCATTCCGGTCATTGGCAGCAGAGAACTGGAAGGAGAGGCGGCCAAAGCAGGAATTGGCTTTGGGGGTGAAAAGGGAGGTATACCTGCTGGAACGCGTGCTACGGGTGGGTGCAGCTATGGTGACCAGCTAGCAAAGATAATTGGAGATCATTATGGATTGGAGATGTTTTATGTGAGTCTGGAAAGAGAGTTTACAGACTAACCAGACACCAAGGTATTTGTAGTTGTCCACATATTCTAAGTCAGAACTGTCCAAAGTAGTGATGCTGGACAGGCGGGCAGGTGCAGGCAGCGATCAGTTGAAGAGCATGCATTTAGTTTTACTTGTATTTAAGAGCAATTGGAGGCCACGGAAGGAGAGTTGTATGGCATTGAAGCTCGTCTGGAGGGTTGTTAACACAGTGTCCAAAGAAGGGCCAGAAGTTTATAGAATGGTGTCATATGCATAGAGGTGGATCAGAGACTCCCCAGCAGCAAGAGCGACATCATTGATATATACAGAGAAGAGAGTCGGCCCAAGAATTGAACCCTGCGGCACCCCCATAGAGACTGCCAGAGGCCCGGACAACAGGCACTCAGATTTGACACACTGAACTCGGTCGGAGAAGTAGTTGGTGAACCAGGCGAGGCAATCATTTGAGAAACAAAGGCTGTTGAGTATGAGGATGTGGTGATTGACAGTCAAAAGCCTTGGCCAGGTCAATGAATATGGCTGCACAGTATTGTTTCTTATTGATGGCAGTTAAGATATCGTTTAGAACCTTGAGCGTGGCTGAGGTGCACCCATGACCAGCTCTGAAACCAGATTGGGTACGGTGGAGAGGGTACGGTGGGATTCGAAATGGTCGGTGATCTGTTTGTTAACTTGGCTTTCGAAGACCTTAGAAAAGGGAGGGAAGGATAGATATAGGTCTGGAGCAGTTTGGGTCAAGAGTGCCCCCCCATTTGAAGAGGGGGGTGACCGCAGCTGCTTTCCAATCTTTGGGAATCTCAGACAACACGAAAGAGAGGTTGACAGGCTAGTAATAGGGTTTGCAACAATTTCGGCAGATAATTTTAGAAAGAAAGGGTGCAGATTGTCTAGCCTGGCTGATTTGTGGGGGTCCAGATTTTGCAGCTTTTTCAGAACATCAGCTGTCTGGATTTGGGAGAAGGAGAAATGTGCTGTTGACCGGGGTAGGGGTGGCCAGGTGGAAAGCATGGCCAGCCGTAGAAAAATGCTTATTGAAATTCTCAATTATAGTGGATTTATCGGTGGTGACAGTTTCCTATCCTCAGTGCAGTGGGCAGCTGGGAGGAGGTGCTCTTATTCTCTATGGACTTTACAATGTCCCAGAACTTTTTTTGCGTTTGTGTTGCAGGAAGCAAATTTCTGCTTGAAAAAGCTAGCCTTGGCTTTTCTAACTGCCTGTGTATATTATACAATAGATAGCCTACCATATTGTACACAGCAGAAAAAAATAGAAAAAAACAGACTTAAGATGTCTGGTGCATAATTGATCTAGCCTATAATTCCAAAATTAAACAAATTCTAGTAGTGTGGACAGTATTATTATGCATAATGGATGGACTGGTTACCTCATGCTTCGCTCCAAACTTTCTATCCATGAGTCTGGGAGATAATGTATAGACCTAGGCAACGCTGTTTGTTTATTGCTTGTGAAGGACTGCTTACAGAGTCTACAATGACAGTGAATTTGTCTTTGATTTTGAATAGCCTAGTAATAGGGCATTTTTTTATATTTTCATAACTAATAGTGTGACATTAACTTTAGCTACAGAATAGCTCACCACCATGCGTTCCCATCTCCTCCAGTCTTTCCTTCATTCCTTTCTCAAACTAGTAGAGAAGGGGACGGTCAACAGTTTAACGAAATAGCTTTTGTTGCAAAAACTAGTGATGCACCGATAATGACATTTTTTGTCCGATACCAATATCCAATATTTTTCTTGCCCAAAAAAAACGATACCGATATTTAACATTTTTGCGGCCTTAAGCATTCCAGTACAGTTAAATAGTTCACACACAGAGACACAGAGGTCCAAGGCACTGCATCTCAGTGCAAGAGGCCTCACTAGTCTCTGGTTCAAACCCAGGCTGTATAACATCTGGCCAAGATTGGGAGTCCCATAGGGCGGTACACAATTGGCCCAGCGCCGTCCCGGTTTGGCCGAGGTAGGCCGTCATTGTAAATAAGAATTTGTTCTTAATAGACAAAAAAAGTTATTTTGCTGGCATTTACATATGTCCCCATTACCAGTACAACATAATCAAAACCTATTTCTTTCAATTACTTATTGTGCTGTTTCGCTTTTCATTTGTTCAGTGGCTTCATTCTCAACCAGGATTTCTATGGAACGCCGTTTGGGTCTTTGCGTGTCAAAAAAGGTACTATTTAATGTGTCAAATAAGCTTGTTGACCAATCAGGACCTGAATGACGGCAGGTCACATAATTTAACGCATTCATACATTTTTACGTAGTCACTTGTATTTCATATGGCACAACGATTCATCGATACGTATGCTACATTGCTGGTAAAGTTGTACCGCGCACCTGCAGTGCTGGTCTTTAAAAAAAGCTAGCTAGCTCATCGATGCAAACAATGTTCTTCCCCAAAAACATAGTAAAATGACAACCTGTCATCATCTAAAACAACCCTAATTTATAAGACAGTTCTTATTTGATTAATGGTGGTCGGACCCATCTATGTGAAGCTAGCCACAATAGTAGACTTTGCGGTTAGCCTTCAAAATAAAAGTATGGCATAATTCTACTATTTGTATTAATTTGCATCACTATCAATGACAATTTTATTTTGAAGGAAAACCACAAATTCCACTTTTGTGCCAAATCCTTATTGTGGCTAGCAACACAACACATAACCCGGTCCGGTTGAGCCTCACTAGACAGATGAAGCTAGCTGACTGCTTAAAACGTTAGCGTTGGGCAACAGGGTTTAAGTAGCTGGCTAGCTATATATTTAATGAACAGAAGTTAAATTTCAGTAGGCGAACAAAAAGTGGCAACCTAGCTAATAGTTACTCACAAGGATTCCTAAATCATTATTTGAGAATAATGAAAATGACTGCAGTTTCTACTGGTCATTGTTTTCAGGCTGGTTCTATTTGTGCTAGCTAGGTACCAAGCTAAAGCTAGCTACCCCAGAAGTTGTGGTCGATCAAATTATGCTTTATTACCAATGCGGTATTGTAAACACATCGTTCGTGGCCGGTGTTTGCTAGTTTGCACAGCTTGACAGTGCTACTGTATCTTTTTTGACACGCAAAGACCCAAACGGAGTTCCATAGTATGTATGTCGTGAAGCTAATAGCAGTGACGCTATTACTGTGTAACTCCGGTAGGGAAACATCTGAAAAATAGCGCACATGATAGTGTGTACCGGTGCTCGACCAGTCGGCGAAAGCCAACATCACCCACAAACAGAGAACGGTTGATTGTCAAGGGCAATGGATTCCATTATCTTGGCTTTAATGGATTTCGCCTTTAAGTTGTCACGCTGGAATGTTGTTATTCTTTCAAATAACTGCTCGACGTGTTGATTGCTCGATCCACACAGCAGACATAGCGGGCTAGTTTAGGAATGCTGTGTTGCACGTATAGGGTAAAATTTTACGTGGCATCATTACGTTATATGGGTATTCACAACAGCTTTGACATCGGTTTTGCAAATCGGCGTTAAACTAGACATCGGCCGAAACATGTTGCCATTTTTAGCTAATATCGTCCGATTCCGATATGTTCACCGATATATCTTGCATCCCTCGTGAAAACATGTTACTTTGGATGCTCCCGAACAAATTTCACTTAGTTTCCCAAATTAAAAACACTGGGAAGCTGCAGGAACAGGGTAGGGGAGCCCATGGCATATGGAGTTTGGCCAGAATATCATCGGTCATGCAGTGAGAGTGCATGCTCCTCACACAGTGGTTTATGCATGGAGTGAAATAACTGGAGTAGCCTACCTGGCATGATTGAAAAACAAACACGCGGAAAAGCGGCATGTCTTTTTCCCCCCTGCCCATTTGATAACGAGACATTATAAATCTAAACAAATGTTTCAAAAGTATGTGGACAACCCTTCAAATTTGTGGATTCGTCTATTTCAGCCACACCCGTTGCTGACAGGTGTTTAAAATCAAGCACACCACCATGCAATCTCCATAGACAAACATTGGCAGTAGAACGTCCTTACTGAAGAGCTCAGTGACTTTCAACGTGGCACCATCATAGGATGCCACCTTTCCAACAAGTCAGTTGTCAAATTTCTGCCCGCTAGAGCTTCATCGGTAAAATGTAAGTGCTATTATTGTGAAGTGGAAATGTCTAGGATCAACAACGGCTCAGCCGCGAAGTGGTAGGCCACACATGCTCACAAAATGGGCCAACCGAGTGCTGTAGCGCGTAAAAATGGTCTGTCCTCTGGAGCAGTGTAAACGTGTTCTCTGGAGTGATGAATCACACTTCACCACCTGGCAGTCCAACAGAAAAATCTGGTTAAGCGGGTGCAAGGAGATCGCTACCTGACCAAATGCATAGTGCCAACTGTAAAGTCTGGTGGAGGAGAAATAATGGTCTGGGGCTGTTTTTGATTTTTCGGGCTAGGCCCTTTAATTCCAGTGAAGGGAAATCTTAACGCTACAGCATACAATGACATTCTAAATGATTCTTTGCTTCCAACTTTGTGGCAACAGCTTAGGGAAGGCCCTTTCCTAATTCTGCATGACAATGCCCCCATGCACAAAGTGAGGTCCATACAGAAATGTTTTGTCAAGATTAGTGTGGAAAAACTTGACTGGCCAACACAGAGCCTTGACCTCCCATCGAACACCTTTGGGATGAATTAGAGCACCAACTGTGAGCCAGGCCTAATCGCCCAACAGAAATGTTCCAACAATTAGGGAAAGCCTTCCCAGAAGAGTGGAGGCTGTTATTGCAGGAAACGCGGGACCAACTCCATATTAATGGTCATGATTTTGGAATGAGATGTTCGACATGCAGTCGAGCATGTCCACATACTTTTGGTCATTTAGTGTAGGTTTTGATTTGTAAGACATTCTAACTGTTTGTATCACTTACAACTGAAGTTACCAAATAACTCTACATCTAGCGTATAGGACCTGTTTCAAATGATCACTTTTATACTCAACATAGCCACTTCATATGTGCACTCCCTCCAAAATGGGAAAAATATCCTTTACATTTTATTCATTTATTTATTTTATTATTAATTTCAATGACATTCTACTTACTATAAAATCATAAAACAATGGCAAGGGACTTAAGCATATCTTGTGTGCTAAATGAACAAGCCTACAGCCTATGGAGATGCTAAAAGTGTTTATGTTAATTAAAGGTCAATTACTGTGACAATTACTCAATTGCATGACAATAACCGGCTGATAAAATGTATGGCCGCCACAGCCCTAGCTCTTATTTCTTAAATAACAAGAAATTGGTTTCAACACTAAGCCCTAGTTGTTAGTAAGTCAAATTAAAATGAAGCCTAATTTCAGCACCCATGCACTGTCCATCTCTGATTGATTGTGCCGCGGCTGCTGCTTCAATGTAATGCAAGTTGTGTAAATTACTCGAATCTGGCTTATTGTGAGGGCAACATCTCTGATAAATAGCTTAACCATGGGCAACAAAACAGTGTTTATTCAAATCAATTATAGCAGCAGCAAGCTATCAAAGTTTACCTCCAGTACTCATCTTCGTGCTCTCAAACTGAACAGGACATCAGTAATCCACTATGCGCATTGTTATGCTTCTTCAGTTGCTATGATTGTTTCCTTACTAGGCCTGCACATGTGCAAACCTGCCCAGCAAGTATAGCCTGATTCTAGCCCAATTGTCCAAATCGTACTACCACAGAGGTGCGGCCAGGTGTATGTACTAAACCGATTACTAGGTCACTACAATTTGGCCTGACTGAATCGTTAAATGTGAGGTTCTCTGATGGTTAGAGCCCGTAGAAAGCAAAATTGTCTAGTGTATTGTTGCCTTTAGACAAGCCAAAGCATAAACAAAATGCAGCTCACAGAGAGGAGAGAAGAGTGCTGCACTGCACACATGTAGTTGCATAGGTAGAATTATTTTTACTAGGCTTGACCAAGTAGAATCCTATTCATTCAAAACACCCCATAAGACTACTCATGTTGGAAACGTAATTTCTCTATTTTGGATAAGATGAATGAAACAGCTTCCAGTACAGGCTACAGGGTGAGCCTACACACGGAATATCTGGTCTGTTAATTTCCTTCTTTGCAGAAAAGTGGATTTCAGGTGCAGAGGACACAATTGCACCATTCCTTCATTTGGCTGTCAGGCCTCATCAGCTCTACTACTGTCATGATTGTGGCTGATGCTCTTAGAACAGATCAAATTCCATTTTCACTCTTGGTGGTGCAAAAACAACCTGCTCAAGACCTCTTTCTAAATTAAAATGGTTGTTTGTGCCAAAATCATGGTAAATGGTCAGAGGTCTGCGCCTACCAAAAAGGGCCATTTCAGCAGTGTGACAAATTGGAGAATTGAGTAGAGTGCTGGGTTGAGAAAATAGATTGGGGGTTATTGTACTACTTAAAAACAACATTGCAATGAAAAATAAAGCCCCACATAGGCCTGCCTTTTGATTTATAGTTTTGAAATGGGGCAACATTACTTGCCTGGGTTGATGGAATACATATTGAGTTACATTCAGTACTAATACACATTTAATACAAATTACTTACATACAGCTTGGTATATAGCTTTGGCTATACCATATGGGAGATAGAAATACATCTATAGCTGACTCCAGAAACTGTAACAATTGGCCATAACATAACATGAGAAGAATTGCCACTTGCATGCAGCCGGTAGAAAATTCCCATAGTGGCCATAACAATCCTTGCAGGCTTTCACAAGACTTGATATCAAACATAACATGTCTGATAAAGCAAAGGTGCATAAGTACAGGAGCCAAGAGGCACGCAGCCTTCAATGACATTGTGAAGTGTGTTTACATAATGCCTGGAAAAGGTTGTACTTACCTATCAGTGATACTGGACTGTGTGTCGCTCATTGGGCTTCCGTTTCTAGATTTGCTGGGATTTATATCCAATTATCATTTTCCAAAGTATGATAAGACAGACTCTTTGAATAGCCCTCCCCTAACATCCGTCTATGTTGAAGAGATGATTGAAAATGGTGATGACATCAACAACATTGAAAGCGGAATCTCCAAATAACAATGTCATGAAAACACCTTCAATTGTCGGCGATAGACTCCCAGTGAAAAATAAATGTCTGGGTATGTCCGAATACTGAATTCAATACCTCAATGTAAGAGTTTTGCAATCATGTGCAGTGAAATGGTACGTATTCAGTGAAGCCACTGACGATAATGCTTTTTTCGCTACTGTAGCAATTTCTTGAGATAAATCAGGACCTCTAATAAGCCCTAGTCTTACGTCGTGCAGCTCTCCACTTTATCGCACAAGACACCAGGTTCGGGGATGATGTTCCTATTGGCAATGATGCGTTGTTCCCTTAGAAAATATTGATACAGGCTCCACTTTAACTGTTTCCGCCCTATAGAAAATACAACCAGTTTACCTGGGCCTGATGTAGTAACAGCCAGCGTATCTTAAAAAAAATAAAAATAAATTAAGATGTTGAAAATCGAGTCAGTCCCATTTGGTGTTCCCAGCCTCCAGGTTTGCCTTTATCCGTAGACGAGCAGCCAGCCCCTCGTGACCATGAGAATTTCTAAAAACCGACAAGTCTGAGTTGAAACCCGTGTTGGGAATTAACTAGATAACCTTTAGTAATTATTGCATCAAAATAGCAAACGACGTAATATTCCTAGCTTGATCAGCTAGCTATAGCAAATGCATTGTTTTCCCCCCCAGCTAGCTATTGCACTATTTAGCTTGCTAGCCAATGTGCCCCTCTAAATTTGTTAGGAGCTTCAATTCAGATAGCTTGAACGCTAGCTAGCGGTTAGTTAACTCCAGGGAGTGGAAAATCCAACGGCTTTTCCTCCAGTAGACTCGAAACGTGTCCAATAATATACGTTTTCCATAAAAGTTAAGAGTGATAGCTGGCTAAGAAACAAAGTAAACCATTGAAATTCAGCCGAATGAATACATCAGCTAACTACTGTACCTTGCTGCCGAGTCTCGGCCAACGATGTCTAGCTAGCTATCTACTGTACCAACGGAAACGGGATCACTTTCAGTAACTAGAAAACTTCGCTTCGTATGCTCCGACAATTCTGAATGTCATTCCCAAAAAAAGAATTCACAAAAACAAGCGTAGCAAAAATTATAAAACGTGTCCCGGCGAATATATATGAAGTCCTCACGACCTAAGGAACCGTTTCAAATGTTTATTGTAGATCTCCTTCGTGTTGCAAACATCCACAGAACTTAACGGAGCGCAGTTTTCGTTGACTCCATGTTTCCAGAATTCAGACAATTTGAGTTGTTTCTCTGCAGAATTCCCTTGGACGTCTATGCTAACAAGGATAGCTAGCTAACACAATAATTATCTAATTTACAAAAAAATAAACACTGAGCCGGTTATCACTTTAGAATAATGTGATTATTATAATGTGTTTCCAGATGTGTTATTGAGGAGAAAAATACACGACTTTCTACAATTTCACTAAATATCAGGATAACTACGCCCTGGCCAACAGCTCCCAATTTGCGTCTGTCTACTTCCGCCGAAAAAAAACATGCCAGACTATTATAAATAATAACAATAATAATAGTAATACATTTGCCTTTTTCATTATGGTGTCTAATTGGATGCCATTGGCAGATGGGATTCAAATAAAAACCTTGCCAGACTTTCATAAATAATAATAACAATAATAATACATTCGCCTTTTTCATTATAGTGTCTGACGGGATGTTCTTGGCAGATAGGATTACAAATATATTTTACTGTAGACCAAATCTATTTTGAACTTAAAATGTAGATACATTTTCTGTGAAACCTAAAATTATCATTGTTATTATTGGCCTAATGATTATCACATTGGTATTCTACAACACCATCTTATATTCCCCTCATTGTGTCTACTTATATATTTGTGTTAGACCACTCCTAAAACTTGAAAACATCTGACACTCCAAAATCAAAGTTTTCAGATGATTTTAGGTCTCAGAAAGTGGTCTAATGTCAAGAGGAGTCCATGTTAACCGTTGTATGCCTCCAACCCAAATGAATGAAAACAAGGCCCAGAATAAAATGAGATCCCTATACCACACCCATTCATTTGGGATTCAAGTATACTGTATAAATGGATCTACACAGCAGATGGTTAGGATGTGGACTCATCAGGACTCACCTTTTGGGGTGTGACAACTTCTGACAAACTTTAATTTGTGGGTGAACTATTCCATTAACATGACCAGTTAATAAAGTACAATCATTTCCTGGTGTGACAATCATAACTCATAACACTTTACAGGGATAAATGGTTATGGCATTTAGCAGCAAAACGTGTTCGAACATTTTTGGTTGAGGACTATACTACAGTATAATGGAGGATTTGGTGATTTACATATGCCACCATGTGGACAATTTGAATGCTTCAAGCACAGAGAACTCTATGATGGCTTTTGCACAATAAGCCTACCCTACAGTACGGGACAAGGTTACACTACATCTCTGATTGTAATGTAGACTAGTATCTCTTTAAAATTGCTGTAATATAAAATAATTACATGTAAAAGTTCATTGCAACAAATGGCAAACGAGTAGTTCCCTGAGTATAAAAAAAAACTCTTCAAAATTTTCAAAATTGTTTTTATACTAAATAGGCCTACTGGGATGCAATCATTTTTGGACTAATTTACTTGATATTACAGCACATATTTTTTATGCCAGTTCTGTATTCAGGATATTTATTGAACACACAACAAAAGTAAACATTACATTTGAACATGTATAAAGTCACACTTGTATGATTCTCCCTTATCACACACAGGGATGGTGAATGTTAAAAGTTAATATAGCATTCCACAGATCTAACTATTTAGGCACCAGATTTAAATATTTAATATAAAAGTAGTGATTTTCAAATATGAATGCATACAATATTGGCAAATGTGACCTTGCGTCATACTGGAACATTTCAACCAATACAAAACATTTAGCACAAATCACTGTTTACCAGTTGGTATTTTCAACTAATTTACAATGACTAATGACTCATATACCCAATCAAGCAATGAAATGCCACTAAACATGTAATTATTTTATTCCAAATTTGTTACTGATTTGTTGTTGCTGTGAACTTCAACAAAAAACCGTTGTGAAAAGCATTATTGTAGCTAAATCGAAAGACAGAGATAAGAAACGTTGTTTTTTTACTGAGTTTTATGTTATATAAAAGCCAGTGTCATGTACTCCATATGAATATGCATACAATACACAATCTATAACACTGCAATCTCAGCGAGCGTTTATAAACATCTTCCTGAAAACGAAATGGAACGTAACATGGGATATTCCATGGCTTATAAAGAGTACCACAATTTAAATTAGACAAATTAGACTGAAATTAGAAACATTATACAACAAATTGCAAAAAAGTTGAATTTCTGCAGGAAAACTACTGCATACAATAACAAAATAAAAGTAAGGAAACAGTCAGTACTGGTTCAATTTCACTGCCTCAAAACAGGTGTGGCCTAACCTATGATGGTTAGGGGATGTTATGTCATCTGGATGGAGGGAATCAATGGATGGATATCAAAAGTGTCTATTTCCCAATAGTCAACTTATTGCTGGATACAAGGTTAGAAGAATATACTATTAGGTTACAGTTCATTGCAGTAAGCTTGTGAAATACATCTGTTCATCATATTGGCACTAGGTCCTTTGGTTTCAATGACAAACTATGTCTCAATTGTTTTTGCTACAGTTGTACATTTTTCGAGATGCTTTTGCAACATTCTCTTGCACTTGTTTTTAATTAAAAAAGCAAACAAAAAAAATGTACAAGTGTTAGCCAAATACCAAAAAATAGTTCCCAATAATCATATAGGCCCAAAGAATGGCTTGACTTTGACCCCATGTTTACAGTATGCACAACCAATTGTATAAAGGAGGTCTATTAGTATAAACATTGGATGTTTTTATTCATCATGATAAGGAAGTCTTTCAGTCTGTTTTCCGTCATGTCCGTTAGCTGCTGCCGATCTGTGTTGGTTTCTCCAGCGTCTGTATTTGGATTGACTCTTGCGGTAGGCGAAACGACCAATGTCCACCATGAACACCCAGGATAGCACATACATGGCAACTCCCTCACACTTTATAATGAACCTGGGCCATGGGGAGATGAGCTCGCAGTACAACATCCTTCCGCCAACCACTATGCGCATAAACACAAATAGCACTACAAACAGAACATCCACCGCCTCCCCTGTCAGGCTCTCATAGCGACCCAGCTGTCTCAGGAACCAGCGAGCTTGCAGAAGGGGGTTGGTGATCTCACTGGCAAAGATTACGGCGCATGACTCAATGCCTGATTCCCCCAAGCTCAGGGTCAACAAGATACCCAGGATGCTCATGGTGTGGTGGATCAGCATCACCGGGCCCTCTGTGCGGAAGTACACACACCAGCCCATGTCAAAGATGAAGTAGCCCAGGCTAATGACCATAGCAGTGATCTGAAGGGGGGTGTTCTTTGTGCCTGAAATCAAGATCACAATGTTATTGTAAACACTCTTCATGGTTAGTAACATTGTCATACCCCCATCAAATTATAATAGGCAAGAAACTCTACATGAGAACATTTGGTTATGGATGTAAGCCTTGGTTCTCTGAGTAGATTAACGGGGTCGCCAAAAGACCTATGGAAACTCCTTCCCCTTTAATTCCACAGAGGTGGAGGAAAGACATGAAAAGCTTGGCGATCCGTTCATCTACTCAGAGAACCAAGGCTAAATCCGTAATGTTCTCTTTCGTTTTTGTAAAGGGGCTGCTGTACCAAACAGGTGGTTCAGGCAACAGAGTGGGATACCTCACTCACCATTAAACCTTAGTCTAGATGAGTCCCTGGGAAGTCCTTGTATGTACCACAGCAGGGTTTCCAAAACATGTCCTCAGGCCCACGCCCCCCCCCCCCCCCATTTTTGTTTTAACCCTAAACTGCCAAACCTGATTCAGTTAGTCAAAGGCTTGATGATTAGTTGGCTAATTGAATCAGGTGTGCCAGTTTAGGCGTAAAAATAAAATGTGAAATGTCTGGGGTGGGGCGAGGAAATGGTTGGGAAACCATTTGCAACAGATTATATTAACCCAACAGGGTGGATTAAATGCCAACTGTAGTATACAACTGTAAGCACAAACAAGCTGAACGCTAGAACTTAAAACATGAGGCTTCAATTAGGTGTAACATCACCAAAAGTAAAAGGCCTCTGTATAGAACATCCATCTCACTGATGGTAGATAAGTATGTACAAGGTTCACAGTATGCTCACTTATCTGGGTTGAGAGAGGGTGCTGTGTCCAGAACCACAGACACCACTGATGGTGTGGACATAACATTGAGTCTGGAATACCTTGTGAAAGTAATGGGTGTTGATTCCAGGGAGGCCCCTCTGAACAAGGCCCATTAGGTGGCCGTACCCCTAGTGGAGTGTGCTACAATGCCATCTGGAGTTGGTGTACCTGCTGCAATGTATGATTTTGAATAACACTGCATTGGTAATCCAATGTGCCAGTCTCTGCTTCGAGACAGTGCGACCTTTGGTGTTCTCCCCATAACACACAAAAAGCTGTTCTGTTTGACGAACAGTTCTTGTTGTGGCAAGATGGTCTCTCAATTCCCTAACCGTGCAAAGTGTATGCAACTCACGACGCTCCTGTGAGAAGTGGGGAGGCTGTCATATACACATTCGATGTAGATGGGGACTTCCCTGCAGAAATAAGCTTCTGGAGAAAAGACAAAATGTCAGTAATTGGGCAGGAAGATGGCAATTCTGCATGGGCAATACACCACTTCCTGAACACGTTCCACTTGTTGGAATAGAGTCTTTGTGTAGAGGACCCCCTTACTGCACGTATTGTATCAATTACCAAGGAGGGTACAGCTACAAGGCGGTCACGTTCAGGGGCCACACACACAACTTCACTATGCTGGGTTTGGGGTGAAAAAGCTTGCCATTTGCTTGTGACAGGAGGTCTGCTTGAAGAGGGAGTTGCTCCAGTGTACAGTTTCAAACCCAGGAAGCGCACACAGAGTAGGGACCAGATAACTATTTTCCAAGCTCATTGTTAGTCCCAACTCGGAGGTGATGCGAGACAAGGGATGTGTGTGCCAAGGCTTTGTGACCCTACACATACTAGCCAATCATCTAAGTACTCCAGGACCCCGACTCCTGCTTGGCGAAGGGGTGTTGATGCTGCGCTTATGCAATTTGTGAAAGCGCAAGGGGCAAGCGAGAAACTTGCGGTAGGACCAAGGCTCTGTGTGCTGTTGTGCAGAGTGTACGCGGTCTGCATGTGGTGCATCTCTGCCTTTTCCGAGGCCCTCCACCTATTTGGTATGGCTGAGAGTGTCCTTTCCCCCACTGCTGAGCAGGTGCAGCATGTCTGAGCCTTGTAAGTGGGCCGCTGCTGAGCCAAAAGTCTGGCCAGGTAATATGGGTATATCTAATAGTGGAACTTTCTTTGTCAGGTAGCTTGGGACTGCGCTAACCATAAATGGCGCTGTGCAACACTCAGTGTGGCCAAAGTTTTCCCAACCATCTTAGCATTGCCCTGAAGGCACTGGATGAGCAGATCTGTCACTGTCAACAGTTCTTTCGTGGTCCTAGTGTCGTAGATTGCGGAGAGGTGTGCCTGCAGCTACTCCTGAAAGGAAGCCAGTATCATTGCTGAATTGCCAAGCCTAGCGGCTAGAGAGGTGCTGTCATGTGTCCTGCGTAGGAAGCAATCAAATGCCCTGCATTGTTTGTAAGCCAGCTCTTGGTCTGAACTGTGACAGAGAGAAGCAGGCAGAACAAGTGAAGCAAATTATTTATCCATACGGGGGAAATGGCCAAAACCATTCTTGTCTGCATCATGAACTGTAGCTAAGCGAGTGCATTTGCTTGGCATGGCAGGGGTTCTTTGATTTGGCGTGTTTCCTGTGCATTGGAGCTCACGCACAAAGTCTTTGAACAACAGGAGGCATACCTCAGTCTTTGAAGAACTGAATTCATCAAACTTGAATGTGGACACCATGGCAGAAGGGGCGTGCTCCACATTGAGGTTCCTGCTTGCCCTCTCAAAGATTTCAAAGGATATTTTCTGGTCGACTGTCACTGCCAGTAGCAACGGTCATCAACATTGTTAAAAGGTTTTACTAACAATTCTAATAAATGTAACAGTAGGACAATGGATGAATATACTCCAAACTGTTTGAATCCATCATGTATTGACTCAATTATGGCACATAAAACATTTTACTGGCACAGACAAATAATGAATGGAGAGGGATTTTGTGTTCAATTTGTCAAATTTCACTTTTGTTTTCATAGAATGCACTCATATATATACTACATTTTCGAATGGTATCAGGTATTTATTTTATATTTTGTGTTAAAATAAAGAAAACTATAAGCGCCTAATTTGCATAAATACACTGGGTGTATTGGCATATATTAATACATTAAGATAAAGTGGTAGGCTGCAACCACAAAAATGTCTAGGCCTACCTGCACTCACCTGTGCTGTCTAGACTGCCTCATTCATTACTGTTGTTGTCACATTCGGTTGCATAATTCAACAAGTGAGTCAATAGCAGGATACACCGATTAAAAAAAAAATCAACGCTTGGCTCTATATTACATATATCTATACATACTTTACATTGTTTGTGAGATCAGACATAATATCACTCACTATAAGTCTTCATTTTCAGAAGTTGCTTTCATTTCAGTGCATCTAATCATTATAAAAATTCGAACTTTTTTCAGTTCAACAAAAAATGAAAACCCATCAAAATAACGTTCTCTTTCTTCTCTTCCTTGTGACGCAAGTGTCGAAATGATGTGTTAAATCCAAGATTAAGCTTTAGCGTTCTTATAAATGCAACGGAAAGAGAATGTATTCCATTAAGCCCATTTCAGCCACCTGGGTGTGTTTGACAGGTCCTTACAAGCATTTCCACGTCGTCACGTTAACGGGAAAAAACGTCAGGCACAAGCAAGTGTACGAAAGAGTTGCAGGAGTAAAATGAAAGCAATCAATCCAGGGAAATTTAAGCAACAAGTGGATTTTGCACCCCTCGAACAAAGTAAATTGATGGCTGAAAAATACACATCCTCAGGTGGGCGGGGCATGAGCGTGGCTACTGCCAGGCCGACAGGCTGGGACTGGACGATGCTAGAGCCATGGTGCATACCATCATCATCATCAGAGTGATCATAGTCGGTGGCATAAGACTGGGAAGCTCTTGTGGGCAGTACATCAGTGTCGTCCGATTCAACAACCACACTCTGTTCAGAGGTAGGGGTTGGGTTTGGTACCGGTGGAGGAAGACTGGCCAGGATGTGCTTGAGGGTGGACTCAAATGGTTCCCATGTGGATGCCCATCTCCTTGCGCACCTCCGTATGGCGAGATTTGTGCCCGGGCGAGGATAAGAAATGGTGTTTATTGGGTGGTGGATCACGAGGTGAGTGAGACCTGTCATTTGACCTGGAGTGTTTGAAATAATCTGCAGAGGAAGGTCTACGATCAATGATCTGTGTGGCAGACTCAATCTGATGACAGTCCGGAGGTTCCGCCCACAAAGCTCTCAAGTCGGGATTTTAATACTCTCTGTTTGAATTTCTGACACTGAGTACAACAGCTGCTACACTGTGAAGCCACTTGAGCATGTTCAGCTTCCAAGCAGATGAGTGTGCTCATCTGAGGCTGGGAGACGCTTCTCACACTGTTGACACGGGTGGAATGACATTCTGAGTAGGGCACTGAAGCTGTGTGCAAGGAACGGATGTCACACAATTGGATACACAAGAGAAGTGTGTTCCAAGAAAAAGTCGCTATAATACAAAAATATATGATAAATAGCTTTGTGTCTCGATGTGCCTCAGTGTCTGAATCTGTTCAACATTCGCTCACAAGCATCTCCATGCTCATTTTTAAACTCTCCTTGTCCCAGTCTGTAATCCCCACGTCAAGCTGACCACCATCATTCCTGTTCCCAAGAACTCTAAGGCCACCTGCCACACTGACTTCTGCTCTGTAGCACTAACATCTGTAGTCATGAAATGCATTGAAAGGCTGGTCATGGCACATATTACCTCCATCATCCCAGACACCCTAGACCCACTTCATTTTGCATACTGCCCCAGCAGATCTACAGACCTGGATAAGAAGAATACCTATTTGAGAATGCTGTTCATCGGCTACAGCTCAGAATTCAATACCATAGTGCCCTCCAAGCTAAGGACCCTGATACTGAACACCTCCCTCTGCAACTGGATCCTGGACTTCCTAACGGGCCGAAACAAGTAGGCTACAACACCTCCGCTACGCTGACTCTCAACACGGGGGTCCCACAGGGGTGTGTGCTTAGCCCCCTCCTGTACTCCATGTTTATCCATGACTGTGTGGCCACGCACATCTCCAACTCCATCATCAAGTTTGCTGATGACACGACGTGGTAGGCCTGATCACCAATGGAGATGAGACAGCCTACAGGAAGGAGGTCAGAGAACTGGCTGTGTGTTGCCAGGGCTGTGTGTTGCCAACTGTGTGTTGCCAGGACAACAACCTCTCCCTCAATATCAGCAAGTCCTAGGAGCTGATCATGGACTACAGGAAATGAGGACTAACTCGAAAAGATTCAAGTTTCTCAGTGGCCACATAACTGAGGGCTTAATATGATCTCTTCACACCAGAACAGTTGTGAAGAAGCCCTTAGGAGACTGAAACGATTAGGCATAGCCCCTCAGATCCTCAGGAACTTGTACAGCTGCACCACTGGTTGTACCACTCTCTGGTACGGAAAATGCCCCGCCTGTGACAGGAAGGCCCTACAGAGTTAGTTGAGGACGGTCCAAGTGGTGCCTGAGAAAGACTGTTCTCCATGCTCCTGTCCAGCAGACTCCTAAACAGCTTCTATCCCCTGGCCATAATACTCTAAAATGTCTAACAACTACTGCTCTCCATCTCCCACAGACTGTCCACACTAACTCTATATATGCCCAACCACAGGTCTCTACCAACTCAGACACAACCTATGCTGTGAACAATATGAGGTTGGGTGTCATGGCTTGCTGAAATAGCACGGAATGATCCCTATACCAACTTAACCACCTTTAGAAAAAGGTGTTCTAGAAGCAGCACTCTACATGGAAACGATTACAATGTTTCCATGCAAATAAATAGTGAGCATCTTACCTGGATGTGTGAAGGGCCAAGGTCCTTCCACATAACCTATGTAGGCTGTTATGCAGACTGCCAGGATTCCATGGAACAGTGTGACCAGCCTACAGTTCCACTCAGACCCACGGCTTCCATTGGTGTTACACAGTAGTGTGTAGAGAGTGATCCAGCC
Source organism: Oncorhynchus masou masou (assembly GCF_036934945.1). Classification (NCBI taxonomy): domain Eukaryota; kingdom Metazoa; phylum Chordata; class Actinopteri; order Salmoniformes; family Salmonidae; genus Oncorhynchus; species Oncorhynchus masou. The sequence continues at coordinate 51,653,259 of NC_088224.1, read as the reverse complement.
TGTAAGGCAGAGGACCACGCCAACAGACAGTGATGTCATCCCTCAGCTAAATACACAAAAACAAGACAAAAACAACTTATTGACCAACAAACACATATAGAAGTTTTAAAAGATTACATAATGCACTTCACTTTCTACCATCACCAAAAATATTAGCTATGCTCAAGATGTGTGTGAGCAAGTCTGATTAACCTACATTTTATGTTCAGGTAATGTTCTGTAAAATGCAGCATAATTACAATATGGAAATACAGTGCCTTCAAAAGGTATTCGCACCCCTCAACTTTTTTCCACATTTTGTTTAGTTACAACGGGGGATTAAAATGGATTTAATTGTGATTTTATTTTTTTTGTCAATGATCTACACAAAATGCTCTAATGTCAAAATGGAAGAAAAAAAATAAAATAAATAATAATAAAAAACATTTATGAAAAATAAAACACTAATATATCTTGATTAGATGTATTCAACCCCCTGAGTCAATACTGTACATGTTAGAATCCCCTTTGGCAGCGATTACAGCTGTGAGTCTTTCTGGGTAAGTATCTAAGAGTTTTCCACATCTGGATTGTGCAACGTTTGCCCATTATTCTTTTCAAAATTCTTCAAGCTCTGCTGATCATTGTTACACAACCATTTTCAGGTCTTACCATAGATTTTCAAGAAGATTTAATTCAAAACTGTAACTCGTTCACTCAGTAACATTCACTGTCTTCTTGGTAAGCAACTTCAGTTTAGATTTGGCCTTGTGTTTTAGATTTTTGTCCTGCTGAAAGGTGAATTCATATCCCAGTGTCTGGTGGAAAACAGACTGAAATAGGTTTTCCTCTAGGATATTGCCTGTTTTTAGCTCCATTAGGTTTCTTTTATATACTGAAAAACTCCCCAGTCCTTAATGGTTACAAGCATACCCATAACATGATGCAGCCACCACCATGCTTGAAAATATGGAGAGATGTACTCAGTAATGTGTTGTATTGGATTTGCTCCAAACATAACACTTTGTATTCAGGATAAAACGTTAATTGCTTTGCCACATTCTTTGCAGTATTACTTTAGTGCCTTGTTACATCAGGATGCATGTTTTGGAATATTTTAGTTTTGTGCAGGCTTCCTTGTTTTCACTCTGTCAATTAGGTTAGTATTGTGGAGTAACAACAACATTTTCTCCCATCGCAGCCATTAAACTCTGTAACTGTTTTAAAGTCACCATTGGCCTCATGGTGAAATCCCTGAGCGGTTTCCTTCCTCTCTGGCAACTGAGTTAGGAAGGACGCCTGTATCTGTGTAGTGACTAGGTGTGTGTTGATACACCATCCAAAGTATAAGTAATAACTTCACCATGCTCAAAGGGATATTAAATATCTGCTTTTTTTCACACATCTACCAAACAGCACCCTTCTTTGCGAGGCATTGGACAACCTCCCTAGTCTTTGTGGTTGAATCTGTGTTTGGAATTCACTGCTAGGCTGAGGGACCTTACAGATAATTGTATGTGTGGGGTTAATGAGGTAGTCATTTAAAAAATCATGTTAAAAACAATTATTGCAAAGAGTGAGTCCATGCAACTTATGTGACTTGTTATGCACATTTTTAATCCTGAACTTATTCAGGCTTGCCATAACAAAGGGGTTGAATACTTACTGACTCAAAACCAGTGGTGTAAATTACTACTTAAGTAGTTTTTTGGGGCATCTATACTTTACTATTTATATTTTTAGCAAATTTTACTTCACTACATTCCTAAAGAAAACAATGTACTTTTTACTCCACACATTTCCCTGACACCCAAAAGTACTCGCTACATTTTGAATGCTTAGCAGGACAGGAAAATGGGTCCAATGAACGCACTTATCAAGAGACGATCATCTCTGGTTATCCCTACTGCTTTTGATCTGGCAGACTCACTAAACACAAATGCTTTGTTTGTAAATTATGTCTGAGTGTTGGAGTGTGCCCCTGGCTATCCATAAATAAAATTGTGCCATCTAGTTTGATTAATAAAAAGCCATTTGAAATTATATATACTTTTACTTATTACTTATTCTTATTAATTATTCACTGTGAATTTATTCCTTGTGTCAATATTTAAAACTTCTTTTTTTTAAGTATTACATTGTGTATCTTAACTCTGCATTGTTGGAAATGGAACCGTAAGTAAGCATTTCACCTGTTGTCTACGAAGCATATGACAAATAGAAATGGATTTGAACAAAATGTGGGAAAAGGACGTGAATACTTTCTGAAGGGACTGTACATTACCTTCCAGTGAACCTGTGTTATAATCCAAAGTGACTGATGAACAGTGTATGTCTAAACTGAGCAGCTTGTTTTTTCTGAACTGAGCACAAAAAAAGTGTAAACTGAATACCAAAGACGACTCCCCAATAATCATACAGACTTAAAGAATGACTTGACTTTCACCCTCCTCTTACACACAACCATGTGTTAGTTAATCATTTGTTAAAGGTATTAGTATAAACATTGGATGTTTATATTAATCTTCTAAAGATCAGGAAGTCTTTCAGTCTGTCTTTCCATCATGTCTGTTAACTGTTTCCAATCTGTGTTGGTCTCGCCAGCGTCTGTATTTGGATTGACTCTTGCGGTAGGCGAAACGACCAATGTCCACCATGAACACCCAGGATAGCACATACATGGCAACTCCCCCACACTTTATAATGAACCTGGGCCGTGTGGAGATGAGCTCGCAGTACAACATCCTTCTGCCAACCACTATGCGCATAAACACAAATAGCACTACAAACAGAACATCCACCGCCTCGCCTGTCAGGCTCTCATAGCATCCCAACTGTCTCAGGAACCAGCGAGCTTGCAAAAGGGGGTTGGTGATCTCACTGCCAAAGAGTACGGCGCAGGACTCGATGCCCGATTCCCCCAAGCTCAGGGTCAACAAGATACCCAGGATGCTCATGGTGTGGTGAGCCAGCATCACCGGGCCCTCTGTGCTGAAGTAAACACACCAGCCCATATCGAAGATGAAGTAGCCCAGGCTAATGACCATAGCAGTGATCTGAAGGGGGGTGTTCTTTGTGCCTGAAATCAAGATCACAACGTTATTGTAAACACCATTCATGGCTAGTAGCATACATACAGTACCAGTCAAAAGTTTGGACACACCTACACATTCAAGTGTTTTTCTTTATTTTTTGTAGAATATTGTAGAATAATATTGAAGACAACAAAACGATGAAATAACACATATGGAACCTTTGACTGGTACTGTACACACATCGAAGTATACTGATCAAGAATCTACATTTAAAAAAAAAACATGTAGCTCCTATACCAACTTTACAGAAAGCTGGTGCAGGAGCAACACTACATGGGATTAGATAGTAAGCATCTTACCTGGATGTGTGAAGGGCCAAGGTCCATCCACATAGCCTATGTATGCTGTTATACAGACTGCAAGGATTCCATGGAGCAGTGTGACCAGCCTACAGTTCCACTCAGAGCCATGGCTGCCACTGGTGCTACACAGTAGGGTGTAGAGAGTGATCCAGCCTGTTAGGCAGAGGACCACGTCGACAGCCAGCGATGTCATCCCTCAGCTAAAAATACAAAAACATAATTGCAATACGGAAATACATTACCTTTCAATGAACCCTTGTTATAATCCAAAGAGACGGATAAACAAGTGTATATCTGAACTGAGCAGCTGTAGTGCTCTGGCCAGTCTGAGATCTGGTGAGGGGGACGTCTCATGTCGTAGGATTGGGAAATGAGACCATGATACAACCTCGTTGGTGAGGAGAAATTTCATGCTTGCTCACTTCGGGGAGTTTCAAAACTAGTCCAAAAGTAATTGTGTCTGGGGCAGTGGGGCAGCACATCCTGGTCTCATAGACAAGACGTAACATAGTAAACTCAAATCCGGGTCACTCAAATCAGTATCACACTGTATGTTACATTTGGTATGCTTACATAAGACAGAAGGTTATTTAAGGCAAAAAACAAGAGGGGGGTAGGTCGGGATGGATGGGTGTATAACGTAAATGTCTTGCAACCCAAAGGTTGCATGTTCAAATCTTATCATAGACAACCTTGTCACTTTTAGCTATCCCTTCCTCTAACCCTTTAACCTAACTCCTAAACTTAACTCTAAACGCTTGACTAGCTAATGTTAGCAACCTAGCTAACGTTAGGCACAACAAATTGGAATTTGTAACATATATGTTTAGCAAATCCATAACATTGTACGTTTAGCTAATTCGTAACATGTACGTATCGCGTAACATATCATACGAAATGGATGATGGACATTCACAAATTAATACTTACCATACTAAATGGAGTCCCGGTTTTACATACTGAATAACACAAAATGCTCTGAGACCAGGTTGCGCTGCAGTGCAGACAGTAGCCATATCTGCCAGCAAACTGTCATAAAGCAAGCTAGAGTACCTATTCATTATTTATACTAGCACCTTTATTATGTACATTATGTTAAAAAAATAAAAATACAATATCCAACTGTAAATGTTTATTATTAATATCATGAATTTGGTGTACTATGTATAGAGCTAGCTATGATTTCCTCTGTTCAGTTGTTTTGACATCAGTGCAGAAGGGGAGAGAGCAGCTAGTTTACTAGTATAGAGTAGAGGTCGACCGATTAATCGGAATGGACGATTAATTAGGGCCGATTTCAAGTTTTCATAACAATCGGAAATCTGTATTTTTGGGCGCCGATTTTGCTGATTTTTACCTTTATTCAACTAGGCAAGTCAGTTAAGAACACATTCTTGTTTTCAATGACGGCCTAGGAATGGTGGGTTAACTGCCTTGTTCAGGGGCAGAACGACAGATTTTCATCTTGTCAGCTCGGGGGATCCATACTTGCAACCTTACAGTTAACTAGTCCAACGCTCTCATCACCTGCCTCTCATTGCACTCCATGAGGAGCCTGCCTGTTACGCGAATGCAGTAGAAGCCAAGGTAAGTTGCTAGCTAGCATTAAACTTAACTTATATATAAAAAAAACAATCAATCATAATCACTAGTTATAACTGGTTAACTAGTTACACATGGTTGATGATATTACTAGTTTATCTAGTGCCCTGCGTTGCATATAATCGATGCAACGCTGGGGGATGATTTTACAAAAGCGCATTTGCTAAAAAAGCACAATCGTTGAACGACTGTACCTAACCATAAACACCAATGCCTTTCTTAAAATCAATACACAGAAGTATATATTTTTAAACCTGCATATTTAGCTGAAAGAAATCCAGGTTAGCAGGCAATATTAACCAGGTGAAATTGTGTCACTTTTCTTGCGTTCATTGCACGCAGAGTCAGGGTATATGCAACAGTTTGGGCAGCCTGGCTTATTGCGAACTAATTAGCCAGAATTCTATGTAATTATGACATTACATTGAAGGTTGTGCAATGTAACAAGAATATTTAGACTTAGGGATGCCACCCGTTAGATAAAATACGGAAAGGTTCCGTAATTCACTGAAAGAATAAACTTCTTGTTTTCGAGATGATAGTTTCCAGATTCTACCATATTAATGACCAAAGGCTTGCATTTCTGTGTGTTATTATGTTATAATTAAGTCTATGATTTGATAGAGCAGTCTGACTGAGCGATGGTAGACACCAGCAGGCTCGTAAGCATTCATTCAAACAGCACTTTCGTGTGTTTTGCCAGCAGCTCTTCGCAAGCACAGCGCTGTTCATGACTTCAAGCCTATCAGCCTAATGGCTGGTTTAACCGATGTGAAATGGCTAGCTAGTTAGCGGGGTGCGCGCTAATAGCGAGGGCCACGGCTTTTGTGGAACGATGGGCAACGCTGCTTCGAGTGTCGATGTGTTCCTGGTTCGAGACCAGGTAGGGGCGAGGAGAGTGACGGAAGCTATACTGTTACACTGGCAATACTTTAGTGCCTATAAGAACATCCAATAGTCAAAAGGTATATGAAATACAAATGGTATAGAGAGAAATAGTCCTATAAATCCTATATTAACTACAACCTAATACCTCTTACCTTGGAATATTGAAGTCTCATGTTAAAACCACCAGCTTTCATATGTTCTCATGTTCTGAGCAAGGAACTCAAACGTTAGCTTTTTTACATGGCACATATTGCACTTTTACTTCTCCAACACTTTGTTTTTGCATTATTTAAACCAAATTGAACATGTTTATTTATTTGAGGCTAAATAGATTTTTATTTATTAAGTTAAAATAAGTGTTCATTCAGTATTGTTGTAATTGTCATTATTACAAAGAAATAAAATAAAAATCGGCCGCTTAAATCGGTACCGACTTTTTTTGGTCCTCCAATAATCGGTATTGGTGTTGAAAAATCATAATCGGTAGACCTCTAGTATAGAGTACCACAGTATGAGTCATAATAGCCATAAAACTGAGCTGTCAAACAGGGAAATGGTTCCAATCATATTTCCACTATTCATTTTTCCCATAAGCGATTTTAGAAACACTTAAACTAAGGGCTGTGTTTCGTGTAGGCTTACCCTGGCGTGACATTTTGATAACCTTGTAAATCTCTCTAAGACATTGTGACTTTTATCAATGTATTAGCCTGTATTTATCCCCCAAAAATGAAATGCTATCATAAAGAACTACAAATGCAATGATCTTGACGAGTCTGGCAAATCGAGGCAAAGGAAATAATCTCTGGATGAAATATCTAATGTTAGTTAAATGTAGTAATTAATAAATTGGATACATTCTTTAAATGGAGAATTTTGTGAACTGTCTTGTGCACGTTTTGAAAAGACACAATACCCGTTTGCAAAGATGATATTTAAGAGCTTGCAGGGACTTGTAGTTTTGCATGTCTACTTTGAAGCGAACTAGCATTTTCAAATCAGAGTAAATGGAGCTGGATATATATTTTTTTTAAGTCACTCGTCAGAGAGAGATTTACATGGTTACCAAAACGTCACGCCAGGGTAAGCCTACACGAAACACAGCCCTTATTTTAAGTGTTTCTAAAATACCCTGTGAAAAATTTATGGTGGAAAAAACGATTGGAACCATTTCCCCGTTTGACCACTATGCTTTAGGGGTTTTATGACAGCTCCACTGTAGGGCTCTATAGCGAATATAGAAAATAACACTGTCAATATAGCTCCAGACTGAGCCATTTATAAAGATGCGAATATTTGAGCTAAAAACACATTTAAAAAGGGAATAAAAATGAAGCCAGATAAGCTGTCTAGACAAGTTTCCTAAGGCAGGCTAGAAGACAGCAAGCTAGATGGACAAGAGCTTGGCTCCTCAAGCTATCAAATGTTGGCAAAGCGAAATAACTATTTTGTAACATCACCTTATTTCTGCACCGCTTGCACGTTCATGTCGGTGACATCTCTAGTCTCTTTGTGGCCAGCATGGTCCCTCGGGTGACAATCACTTCATCTTCGGTTCTTTGTGTCCATTACGTTACTCGGCTCAGCAAAAAAACAAAACAATTGAGTCTCGAGTATCTAATCTCAATAGCCAACTCCCCCACCTTGCAGTGTCAGCAAATGGTGCTGCAGATAGCTACCCAACCCTCAACGAAATTAGTGAATTAGTTTAACACTCAGACAAAAACAAAATATAATTACTGCTAGCCTGGTTCCCGAATGTAGGAGTAGCTTTACGGTGGTCGGGTGGTGTCTACTTGTCAACTACAATGGGGTTGTGGCGCCATCCGCTGGTAATATGTGATTTTTTTCCATCAGTACGTGGAGGTGAAAAGGTGGGATGCAGGTATAATACGCCTTCTGCAGAAATGCTCTCTCTGGTACAGGTGGGGAACATGAAAGCTTCACGAAAATGGATACTGTACCTGGCGCAAGGTAGGTGTCAGTGAATCTTGTTCTGAAGTCAGATTTTTGCTGAATAAAGACCACCCACAGAAATGCAGTGCAAAAGAGGTGCCTTTATTGAACCCTTGCAGGCAAAAATGTACTTTTGAATTGTAAATGACTTCATTTTCTGTGGTATTGCTCTTTGCAAACATACACAACTCTTACATAGAAAAATACAAGCGACTTTACTCTAGTTTTACATTGCAAAAATATCATTTGAAGTGTTAAGGCACATAGGTTACCATAGAATGGCCACAGTTCGAAGGGTTTTTACAACAAAAAAAAAAAATACATTTTGGTTTGTCAGTTAGGAAGAGGTCATACACAAAGTGAACATTAGCATAACGTGACAGAATAAAACCAGGAGAATTAAACAAAACAATTAGGTACCAGTTACTACTGAATGATTAAACACATTAAACTACTCGAGATGTAAAATGCCGTAATGAGGTATAGGAATCCGATAGCAGACAAGTGATCAAATTCCGGAATAAAATTGGACTTTTCCCTACTGATTGCTGATTATTTTAGTCCGACCTGAACAAAGTGTTCTGTGTGGAATGGAATCACATATCCAAGTGATAATCAGGAAGGCCCTACACGTACATTTAACACATTGTGATGTTAATGAAATGAACCGACATGAGAAATGTAATAATGGTAAAAGGGTTTCACTGACTATGGTTAGATGTCCCCCCCAATAATCCATGTGTTGAACTTTGAATGGAATGCATTAGCTACACATTGCATTAACGGTATTGCTTAGAACGTTTATCAGATCCATTCCATGAGAAGTGAAAAAAGTGAACACAAATCAAATAAGTTGCAACTTCAGCCCTTACTTGGAGAATATTTCCTTTGTGAATCTTTACTGTGGTTTGCCCCCAACCTTGAAAGAATAATGAAATATAAGCAAATTAACTTTGAGACCTTTGTCAAAATGAAATATGTGTGTGTGTGTGTAAAAGAAAAATCAATCATGGCCGTCAGTGATTGAGCTGTGAATGATGTTCAAGTTAGTGGCATTCTCTCTCAAACCCAGACGGTTTACAGATACTCAGGTGATCTTGCATTGTGAATTGGGATTCATGAAATTTGTTCCCAAGAAAAAAATAAAAAATTATCGCATTGACAGAAGAAAAACAACGTTGAGGCTAGAAAGAAGTAACTTGCTCTTCAACAATGTACTTTAAATTAGCATCAGCATCTATACTGTTAACTAAATACAATGCCCAGACATTTTCACAATATACTCTGAGGGTACAAAACATTAGGAACACCTGCACTTTCCATGACAGACTGACCAGTTGAAAGCTATTATCCCTTATTGTCACCTGTTAAATCCACTTCAAATCAGTGTCGATGCAGGGGAGAAGACAGGTTAACAAAGGAGTTTTAAGCCTAGAGGCAATTGAGACATGGATTGTGTATGTTTGCCATTCAGAGAGTGAATGGGCAACACCAAATATTTAAATGCCTTGAAAAACAGGGTATTGTAGTAGGTGCCAGGCACACTGGTTTGAGCGTGTCAAGAACTGCAACGCTGCTGGGTTTTTCACACTCAACAGTTTCCCGTGTGTATCAAGAATGGTCCACCACCCAAAGGACATCCAGCTAACTTGACAACTGTGGGAAGCATTGGGGTCAACATGGGCCAGCATCCCTGTGGAACGCTTTTGACACCTTGTAGAGTCCATGCCCCGACGAATTGAGGCTGTTCTGAGGGCAAAAGAGGGTGCAACTCAATATTAGGAAGGTGTTGCTTTTAAGGTGTTTTTTTAAATGTTTTTTTTTTTACAATGTGTATATAATCTGTCCGTTTTGCTACACAAATCAAAAGACAAAAATGGGATGAAGTTTATATAAAGAAAACTTAAGATTAGTCATTTTATACATAAGAATCTTCAATAATTTCACCTTGCAACCAAATAAATAATCCCAGCAATCAGAGAAACATTGTTGATTGCAACCTGAGTTGCCGTCGACCAGGAAGAGAGCTGGCTAAAGCGGTGTTATTGACGTCATAAGTCACTGTCCGACTGACCGTTCCGATCCGCATCCCACGGTTTCCTGTGACAACATAATGGGAACATTGTTCCTTCACCAATCATCCCACTGGGCAAGAAATGTAGAAAAAAGGCTGCTCTGTCCAGCCGTATGCATAAACGTGTCCTTATGAGAGGAGGTTCTTGTAGTCATTTTTTAATTAGCTGGGCACAAACGTGTGAGTAACAAACGTGTGAGAGTAACTTTATGTGGCACAGTAGGTACCTGGACACTTCGGCAGCATCATATCCCAACTATAGGAAATGTCAAAGGAGTCATTGAGAGGGTATAGCTTTGGTCTCAATTTCAACCTAAACTGACCCATTTAAGGCATAAAACTACCATCATCTCACGACAGGATGAACTGAACTCCCAACGTGATATCCAAATTAAATAAGGGAGGAAAGAAAAGCATTGGGGGGTGAGGGGGTCTGACTGCACAGCCAGTGTGCTGCTAAGTCTCCTCATCCCAGAGACAGAGCTGTTTGTGGGGGACATAGTAGGTGAATTGGTAGCCTTTGCTGCAGCTCTTGATGCCGCACTTGTAGGGGCTACCTTTGCCTGTGGTGTCGCGGTTGCGGCAGTACTTGAGCAGGCAGGGGTACCACTCCAGACGCAGGCTGAAGCTGCAGGAGCAGGGCTGCCACACGTCTCTCGTAGAGCGGCACGACAGCAGGACCGGGACCACGTCCACCGACTGGGGCAGGATCTCAAACACGGAGCCCTCCACTCCTACAGGTGCAGCAAGCAACATATTTGTGAGTCAATACACTAATTAAGGTAGCCTGGTCCCAGATCTGTTTGTGCAGTCTTGCCAACACCCACTGTGACAATGACCATAGGATTTGGCAAGACGGCACAAACAGATCTGGGACTAGGCTAGTAATAAGGAGCTTTTTCATGCAAAAGAGTGCTGCTATCTCTATTCAATCACAGATGGTTCACCGTACACTGCACTGACCATTAGGCTACAGTACATTATCTACGACTAGACACTGACTTCATATAAACTAAAAGATACAGGGCTCTTCAGTCAGCTCTCGTAAAAAAAAAAAAAAAAAAGGATCACAAAAAGTGATTGCCTAAAGTTGAGCAAGAGAGCTATAGGAGCAAAACAGACTCTCAGGGAGAGAACGTTTCAGTTTACAGTCAATTGCGTAATCTTTTTCTACATTGTCAAATACTAATAGTGTTATAGTAGAACTGGGCTAGTTTGGTAGTGTACATATAGAGCTAATGAATTTAACTTGGAGCGAGTGTGTGATTAAGGTCTAGACCAAGGGTGGGCACTGAATTCCTGGAGGCCATAGTGTGTGCAGGCTTTTATTCCAGCTCAGCACTCCAGTCAATCATACTTCACCGAGGGAGGGGCTGACTTCTCCAAATGAAAAAGAGAAGCTGGGAGGACAAAAATTAAAAGGTAATCCGTATCTTTTATTCCACGTCCACACAAAGGTGGACTAATGTGCACCTTGTCTTGAGAAAGGCCACGAGGCCAAAAACATTGACTGTGAAAGATACTATTCCCCAGTGGTGGAAAAAATACACAATTGTCATACTTGAATAAAACTAAAGATACCGTAATAGAAAATGACTCAAGTAAAAGTCACCCAGTAAAATACTACTTGAGTAAAAGTCTAAAAAAGTATTTGGTTTTAAAATATATTTAAAGTATCAAATGTCAATGTAATTGCTAAAATATACTTAAAGTATCAAAAGTAAAAGTATAAATCATTTCAAATTCCTTATATTAAGCAAACCAGGCAGCGCCATTTGTATTTATTTACAGATAGCCACCCCAACACTCAGACATAATTTACAAACAAAGCATTTGTGTTTAGTGAGTCCACCTGATCAGAGGCAGTAGAGATGACCAGGGGTGTTCTCTTGGACACTCTGTCCTGCTAAGAATTCAAAATGTAAATGAGTACTTTTGGGTCTTAAGGAAAATTTATGGAGTAAAAAGTACATTATTTTCATCAGGAATGTAGTGAAGTAAAAGTAGTCCAAAATATAAATAGTCAAATACATACCCCCAAAAAACTACTTAAGTAGTACTTTAAAATATTTTTACACCACTGCAGATCACTTCGTTATTTTCACGTAACAGACTGTTAAATGTATTTTTTGCTATTCAAGTATTGTTTGTTTGTATATCTCAACGTGCAATACTATTATGACTTTAGCCAGAGGTTTTGCCTTGTCGTTTCTGATTTATTCTACAATTCAAACATGGCGATTATCCTAAACTCCCATTCCACCTACACTGAAAGACGTGGATGGAAATCTTTGCTTTCATATTGTGAACTTCAGCCATGAGCAACTGAACAGGTGTTGTGCCGAGAATCTCCAACCTGGCAGAACCCCCCCCTCTAATTTCCTTAATTTTGTGGCTAGAGTCAAATACTTTCTATAGAACAAACTTCACATCAGGATAGGCAACATAATTCATAAATGTGTATTATATTAAACAGAGAAGGAGTAATATGTTGGCAAGCAATAAACATTTCAGAACAATTATAGCTGAATTATTATCCTTCCACTTTCAAGAATACTAGTTGACTAAGACATGGAAGAGATGACGAATTTTGGCAAAGAGATTGATTTATAGACTAATATAAATCAGTAGCGGATTTAGGTACGGGTGACATGGGCAGCCACCCACCGTACCATCTTGCAGGGGGCGGCACGGGTGCCCCGGGTGCTGAGGGGCGCCATACAAGCTAGAACCTCCACATACACTTGAAACAAATAGCCAAACCGAAAACTGCAGACCAAAAAAATGCTTTCTGCTACGAAGATAAGTGAAATGTAGGCTAAATTGACAACGGAGTGAAGAGCAGAAATCTCATACAAGGGGCAAGTCGCAGCAATGAAGAACGCGAAGGGGGGGGGGGGGATTCTGGCAGGGGGGGCATTTTCCAGCACAGCACCAGCACCTGATATCACCTTTCCTACAGCAACAGCTGAGCCGCTCGGGGAAGGTACACAGTAAACACAGCTGAGACCGGTGTTAACTCAAACAAGCTGCGTGTTACATTAAGCCTGCTACACTGTACACCCGTCCTGGCCCAAACACCACAAAGCAAGCTTAACAACCATGCCCAATCTGTGGTAAGACCGTAAGGAAGAATTCAAAAGCAGTGGATTTGTTTGTTCACAAAGTGTGGAAGTATCAACCCCTTGTCATATGATGAAGCTGTAAAGTCTCAAAGTAACATTTTGCTTGTGTGCAATGTATGCTGTTTAAATGAGGTGCCAAACATTTGGGATGCTGGACACAAGAAGGGATGATGAGTGCAATCTAGATGAGATCGTCGATGTATCAGCAGTGGGCACAGAAAATGACATGTTTGACTGTTTCAACCAGAGAGGACTTCATTTTATCCATGTGAACGCAGAGCCTGCTGCTGAAATTAGAGGAACTAAAATTCCTTGCTTCTAAAACACACGAGCTGCAGTAGTTACTGCGACATCATCCTCAATTGACCCATCCAACCATGAGATTGAACTACCGTGTTCATAGCGTTCATAGAATTGACCGAAACGGTGGTGGCGTGTGTGTTTTTACTAGGAAGGATGTGCATTTTAACCCTCTTTCAGATCTGAAAATGGATGGTCTTGAGGTTTCATGGGTGGATATACTTCTCCTTAAATGTCATCCTATACTTGGTGTGTTTTATCGGCGATTTTAATACAAATGTGCAGTTATCACCCAAGAAAAGTACACTAGTAAATGCCCTGTATAACTTTAAAATCAGCTATTTGGACTAGAACTACTAATTGTTGAGCCAACCCAGGTGCGTAGACAGTAAATCGACTTTGGATTTGATTATTGTATCAGATCAAGAGAATGTCTGCCAGTCAGGAGTCTTAAATATTGGTTTTAGTGATCATATGGTAACCAACTGTACCCGTAAGAAATCCATAATGCTACTAGAGCTGGTAATATATTCATGAAGGTACGGTCTATGAAACAATACTAAAAAAAAACGTTATGTAAGAGGTCCTGGGTATTTTGGATTGATCTCATGTACTAAACTGTGATATTGATCAAGCTTGGTATCTTTTTAATGATCTGTTTGTCTGCACTCGACTCTGGCTCCGATGAAACAAATTCAAATCAAACAGCGGTCAGGGAAATGGATCACTTCCGAGATCTTAGACCTCATAAGGAAAAGGGATCGCTACCTGGCCAGATTCAGAAGGACAAATCTACAAGATTATGACGGTTATATTAACTGTAGAAACCAGGCAAGATACAAAATGGATAAGACCAAATCCCAACATTATATAGATGCCGTTAATGACAACTTACATCAGCCTTGTATACTTTAGAACTTTTTAAATGGACATTGGCTTAAAAACTCCCCCTTATGTAAAATCCTGTAGTATTGTCCTGGATATTGATGTTTTATGTTATGACCAGGCAAAAGGTTGCAAATTATTTTTAAACATTTTTTACCACTATAGCTTCATCTCTGGTTCAGAAGTTCCCCTTCTGCTCTGGACACTATGGCCAGTCTTTCATTAACTACTTTTACCATAGCAAAGGTATCACAAATTATTTGTTTGAGCTGAGCTCATTAAACATAAACAAAGCAACTGGGCTGGATAACCTTCCTGCACAATTCAAAGAATAGTGCTTGTGTCACTGCTAAAATTATAACATATTGTAAACCTTTATTAGTAGTGGTCCATTTCCCAAGGATCTCAAAACAGCCCGGGTGGTTCCACTCCACAAGAAGAGTAGTAAAACAAAATGTAGGAAACTGCAGGCCTGTGTCAATCCTCAGAACCTCATCCAAAGTTGTTGAGAGATTTGTTTTTAAAATCAACTTGAGGGATACCTTCTTGAGCACAAACTTCTTTTTGAACTACAATCTGGCTTTAGAACAGCTCATTCCACTGATACTTGCCGTATCCACATTAAGAAGGAAAGTGAGATGGGGAACTATACAGGTATGGTCATGTTAGACTTGCAGGAAGCTGTTGACACTGTGGACCATAATATTCTCCTGATGAAACTGAAATGCACGGGTCTAAATGATGTAGCAGTGAAATGTTTTAGGTCTTATCTGACCAACAGAACACAATTATGTAATGTTGGTGATGTTCTGTCAGAGGCATTTGCAGTACCGCAGGGATCAATTTTAGGGCCTCTTATATACACGTTAATGATATGCCAGATAAAGCAAGAGTTTACACTTTACTGTATGCTGATGATTCAGCAATACTGGTATCAGGGAAGGATACAGTTTACATAGAGGAGACCCTGAGTTAAGGAATTGCATTTTGTTAGAGATTGGGTGTCTGACAAAAGTTGTCACTACATTTGGTAAAAACTGAATCGATTTTGTTTGAAACAAAACAGATTGCTTAGGGCTGACAAGATAACGGTAAACTGTGCAGGCAAGGAGAGCGAATCTAAAACAAGTATCTTATCTTTGTGTCCCTAGAGAAATCCCTTTCTGGAGACCTGATTGCTGCTAAAAAAAAAAGAAAATTAAATGGCAAACAAATTACATTTACATCATAACACTAGATATTTTAACATTAAAGATAAACTGCTCGTCTCAACCTTGATTTAATGTCATGTTGATTATGCCTGCTCTGTTTTGGTATAGTGGGCTATCAAAAAAGCTGAAAAAGAGAACGCAGGTCTTGCAAATTAATGTTCAGGTATATGCTGAATGTCTCCCCTAGGACCCACATAGGGGTAGGGGAGTTCCTGAAGGTGGGCTTGTTGCCTTTGGAGTCCAGAGTGGACCAACTTAAATCATATGCTTGACATCTTAAAACGATCGCGCCCCAGGTTACATGAAACACATTGATATGGTCTATAACCAACACAGTCACAATACCAGAGCTTGTGTTATGTCTTGTAAAATCCCAAGAGTAAACAGTACTGCGAGGAGCACGTTTTTCCATATAGGCATTTGTCTATGGAATAGACTTCCCTTGGAGATCAAGCAAATAAAAAGTAAAAATAGCTTTAAAAAGCAGGCAAAGTTTAATTTGGTCAAGGTCATAATTGTAAGGGAAACCACTCCACTGACCCTTGTGCCCCCTACTGCTGGTCTGGTGTATTTATTTTAAGGATTGGTATGATGTGCAATCATTATCATACTCATCACTATCAAACGCTCCCTGAAACACTTCAGCGAGCAGGCCTTTCTAATCGACCTGGCCCGGGTATCCTGGAAGGATATCGACCTCATTCCGTCAGTAAAAGATGCCTGGTTGTTCTTTAAAAGTGCTTTCCTCACCAGCTTAAATAAGCATTCCCCATTCAAGAAATGTAGAACCAGGAACAGATATAGCCCTTGGTTCTCTCCAGACCTGACTGCCCTTAACCAACCCAGAAACATCCTGTGGCGTTCTGCAATAGCATCGAACAGCCCCCGTGAAATGCAACTTTTTAGGGAAGTCAGGAACCGATACACGCAGTCAGTCAGGAAAGCAAAGGTCAGCTTTTTCAAGCAGAGATTTGCATCCTGTAGCTCTAACTCCAAAAAGTTCTGGGACACTAAAGTCCATGTAGAACAACAGCACCTCCTCCCAGCTGCCCACTGCACTAAGGCTAGGTAACACGGTCACCACCGATGTTCTGAAAGAGCTGCAAAACTTGGACCCATACAAATCAGCTGGGCTTGACAATCTGGACCCTCTATTTCTGAAACTGTCCGCCGCCATTGTCGCAAGCCCTATTACCAGCCTGTTCAACCTCTCCTTCGTATCATCTGAGATCCCCAAGGATTGGAAAGCTGCCGCGGTCATCCCCCTCTTCAAAGGAGGAGACTGGACCCAAACTGTTACAGACCTATATCCATCCTGCCCTGCCTATCTAAGGTCGCTGCCTGCACCCGCACGCCCGACTAGCATCACCATCCTGGATGGTTCTGACCTAGAATATGTGGACATCTATAAGTACCTAAGTGTCAGGCTAGACTGCAAACTCTCCTTCCAGACTCATATCAAACATCTCCAAGCCAAAATCAAATCTAGTCGGCTTTCTATTTCGCAACAAAGCCTCCTTCACTCACGCCGCCAAACTTACCCTAGTAAAACTGACTATACTACCGATCCTCGACTTCGGCGATGTCATCTACAAAATAGCTTCCAATACTCTACTCAGCAAACTGGATGCAGTTTATCACAGTGCCATCCGTTTGGTTACTAAAGCACCTTATACCACCCACCACTGCGACCTGTATGCTCTAGTCGGCTGGCCCTCGCTACATGTTTGTCGCCATACCCACTGGCTATATGCTAGGTAAAGCTCCGCCTTATCTCAGTTCACTGGTCACGATGGCAACACCCACCCGTAGCACGCGCTCCAGCAGGCGTATCTCACTGATCATCCCTAAAGCCAAAACCTCATTTGGCCGCCTTTCCTTCCAGTTCTCTGCTGCCTGCGACTGAAACGAATTGCAAAAATCTCTGAAGTTGGACTCCTCTCAGGAATCTCCCTCGCCAACTTTAAACATCTGCTATCTGAGCAGCTAACCGATCGCTGCAGCTGTACATAGTCTATCGGCAATTAGCCCACCCAATTTACCTACCTCAACCCATACTGTTTTTATTTTATTTACTTTTCTGCACATCAGTATCTCTACCTGCACATGTTCATCTGATCATTTATCACTCCAGTGTTAATCTGCTAAATTGTAATTATTCACTCCTATGGCCTATTTATTGCCTACCTCCTCATGCCTTTTGCACACAATGTATATAGATTTTTTTCTACTATGTTGACTTGTTTATTGTTTACTCCATGTGTAACTGTGTTGTCTGTTCACACTGCTATGCTTTATCTTGGCCAGGTCGCAGTTGCAAATGAGAACTTGTTCTCAACTAGCCTACCTGGTTAAATAAAGATGAAATAAAAAATAAAAAAATGTCATGCAATAAAATGCAAATGAATTACTTAAAAATCATACAATGTGTTTTTCTGGATTTTTGTTTTAGATTCCGTCTCTCACAGTTGAAGTGTACCTATGATACAAATTACAGACCTCTACATGCTTTGTAAGTAGAAAAACCTGCAAAATCAGCAGTGTCTCAAATACTTGTTCTTCACACTGTAGATCTCACTTGTCACCCCCAAAGCCAATTCCTCCTTTGGCCGCCTCTCCTTCCAGTTCTCTGCTGCCAATGACTGGAACGAACTACAAAAATCTCTGAAACTGGAAACACTTATCTCCCTCACTAGCTGTCAGAGCAGCTCACTGCACCTGTACATAGCCCATCTAGAAATAGCCCAAACAACTACCGCTTCCCCTACCGTATTTATTTAGCTCCTTTGCACCCCAGTATTTCTACTTTGCACACTAATCTGTCAAATCTACCATTCCAGTGTTTTAATTGCTATATTGTATTTACTTTGCCACCATGGCCTATTTATTGCCTTTACCTCCCTTCTCACCTCATTTGCTCACATTGTATATAGACTTATTTTTCTACTGTATTATTGACTGTAGGTTTGTTTTACTCCATGCGTAACTCTGTTGTTATGTGTCGAACTGCTTTGCTTTTAATATGGTTGATCTTTAAGGTTAGGGAGAAGTGCAGTGAATAGTGACACTTTTTAGGATGTCAATATAAATGAATATTTATGGTTGTTCGTAATGTTGTCTTGTATTTTAATCATTATGTGTTATTGTTTTTACCATTGAGGACCACTTTGGAAATAAGCGTTTTAATTAATACTTTCAAGCGATATCCTCTGGGTCCACATTGTGCATTTTGTTGTATATGTCACGTTGCCCAAAATCAATTATAATCTGTGACGATGTGCCCACATATTCATTCCATTGACCTCTCTCCAGCCAATGTTTGACGTCCCTCTCCCGGGTGTAGACAGCCTCCCGGGCCTCGCTGCACATGTTGTGGATGTGGCTGCTGAGCTGCCAAGCCTGGCTCAGGTTCACTGCCACGTTCATGGTCAGCTGGTCCAGGCCCCGCCTCTCCTCTGCCGTGCGAATGGATTGAGGGTTTTTCTGGTGGACCGCAGGACAAAGTCAGTCATGTCACCATGGTCACTTTATTTATCAAATGGGATAATGCTCATTCACTTCCCCCCCACACTCCCAGCAAGGGTACCCACTGGCCTTATTATTTGTTATTCCCTGTACCCTTCCTTTGGCGTTATCACTGATCTGACATAGCAGGAATAGGTGGAAGCTACATAGGAACCACTTGCTAGCAAGTATCATGTTAGATCAGTGATTACTTGAAGGAGAGGAAGGATACACTTTCAACATATTCAAACAAGGCAACTCAGAAAGTTAATTTCTCTGTACTACTAGTGCACATTTAGCAGAGGAGGTTTGGATCCACTCTCATGCGTTGACTAAACAGAAATATTCAGGTCTCAGGCAAGTTAAGGCCTTTAACTCAGCAACTAACAGCCTTGAAGCACCCGAGGTTAGAACCCCAGTGGGTGACACATACCTGTCTGAGTCGGGCCATGGACTCGCTGGGGATGAACTCATTGTGGTTGAGGTGCGAGATGAAGCACAGGACCTGGTACTGGCTCTGGCCCCTCTCCAGCTCCCCAAGGATGAGCGCCCGGAAGATCTTCACATGCTGAAGGGGAGGGAAGGAGGGAGACCGATTGTGAGGCAGGGTAACTGCATAGGATCTGGGTCGTGTTCATTATGCACCGTATGGAAGAAAACAAAACAAACAATTGAAACAGTGAGGGACTTCCTGGACTTGTCCTATAAGAAAGATTTTAATTGACCATTTTTAAAATGTTTTTCTAGGGTGTGCCATACTGTTTTGGACCCATATAGTAGGCTTGAAACAAGGTTGAAATGCAAGTTAAGCAACTGAACCCTTCATTCTGCATCTGCACTGTTACACACTAAACCACATTAGAATGAGAGATTTGGAAATAAATTCACATTCAGTCTCCTTTCACTAACACTGCTTATTTACACAGTCAAATCGGTGCCCAAAGAGTTCTTCTTAAACTATAACACCCATAACTTCAAAAGATGAATCATCTCATTATACTCTTCATGTGAACAAAGTAGAAAAATGAAGATGTTGGAAGGAAGGTTTACCACGACTTTGTTGCTGTTGGCAACCGAACGAGAGATCTGGCTGCAGCCCCAAGGCCATAAAGAGAAGTTCCAGCCGAGGACAGCAAAGCCACAGACCTGTCTCCCCTATTCATCAGCTCTCCCTTCCCTGACGTGTCTCTCTCTCTCACACACACACACACACACACACACAGTCCGCGGAGAACCAGACAGCCCGCGGAGGGACTGCTCCTGGCACACTCAGGGTAATTACAGGAAAGCAGCACTGCTCTTCTCCTCTGAAACCAACATCATAGGGGAGGAACCCAGGCAGAGAGGGGGGGGGGACATGGTAATGCAGCAAAGGTTTCTCCAACCCCAGCATTGTGTTATGGCAGGTGTTAAGACTGGGTAACATCTCTGTGTTACATTTAACATCCTGCTCTAAAGTATGCTGGAGACCTACTGTGTGTGAACGTCATAAAGGAAAAAATGGAAGTGTTTTTTTCTTGTAAAAGAAAAATGTTTTTTTTTTGCACTTTATTTTAAAACCATTTATGGCATTTTTGGGGTGGTTTCACTAACCCGGTAAAATGGCTATAATTTGTTAAAAACAAATAAGATGGACACCCTCTGTTCTATAAATACAACAGCACCAGTAGGATCATGGAGTAGCCCTAACTTTGGGCTGAAACAGAAGCTCCGTGCCAAGCCACACTAGGTTGGCACCCTCCCAGTCCCAGGCCTAACTGCCACAGCAACACTGTGCGCTCGAGAAGACAGACATTAGGTTACAGGATAAGTGAGAAAATGTGCAACCAATGATGGGCGGTGTCAGAAAATGGCAAAAAGCAGTACCCCTGCTCATATGACAGAATGCAAATAAGCCATGTCAAGAGCAACGCACCATGCGAGAGTGTATTAAAACCTAAGCGATCAAAAGATAGATTCTACTTTTTTTTTTAAATCTGGCAAGTGGGTTGGTCATGTTTTTTTTAAATCAGTGCATTATGCAAATACCTTGTCAGCAAAGGCAAATTTCTTTAGCAGCAGATGGTGACTGAGCACAAGCTACTGGCCACCTCAAATCAATTTGCATAGATAGTCGGCTCCAATTCTCTCCCTACCATTTACCTCTGGCCCTAACCCTTTGACTTGATCTGTAAGGTGGAAAAAATATGATGGAGCTCCACCTGATTTAGTTGTCCAGATTCGAACAGCTAAGGGGATAGGGCCAAAGAGCTAATCGATCGATAGGAGCTGTGTCCTAAATGGTACCCCGACCAGGGACCACAGGGCACTGTGTAGGGAATAGGGTGCCATTTGGGACGCAAACAGGAATGCTAATGGGTTAGGAGTGTGTGTAACCCTTCCTGTTGGCCCACTCTACTTCCCTTGCACTTCAGAGACTGCAACTGGTGGTATCCACAGCTGCCCAAACCTAAAAGATTGACAATTAAAATGACAAAGATAACTCAACTTGTTGACACATCTGTGTGATAAGCTGTAAAGTTGTTACAGTCCTGTCATTTTTATTCAAGCATTTTCATGTTTAAATATACCCCTAAACTGAAGTTTGTTTGGTACACTAGTCAGGAGAATCTGTAATAAAAAATGGGAAAAAATTTGAAAAAAATAAAAAAAATCAGGAGCTTTGTTCTATCAGAAACAGTAACTGAAATTCTGTGAACAAGCTTTAAAAATGCAATCTGATTAGTACATCCGTTTGAATTAATGATTTATACCCATTGATTATTGAAATAAGACTTATTTCTCATGAAACCCCATCAGAGCCCAAAATATAAGATTGATTGACTCCAATATTTGTAAAAAATAAAATAAATTAAAAAGTTATAAAATGACATCATGTATGGTCTGTCCTTGCAGCCATAGCGGTTTATGAATTTGAGTGGTTACATTTACATCCTTCAGCTTTTTACCAAAACTACATTTGTGCTTTAAAATTAAAATGTGCTAAGTGCTATGAGAAAACATGAGAAAATAAGCCATCTGCTAAAAGCAGAAATATGACCACATAATTATATAGAATTATGCAATTTACCCAACATTCAGCAACATCCCTGACAAAATGAGTGTGTTGCATTTGACATTCAGAAAATTAGCCTTTCATTTCCAAGCCCATTTGTTATCTAATGTTTTGTAAGTCGCTCTGGATAAGAGCGTCTGCTAAATGACTTAAATGTAAATGTTTTAAAATGTCAGTGCACTGATTGCTCCTCTACACCAACTAAGTGTGCCAGAGGAGTTTCCCTGATGAGACTGAAGATGACATAGCAAATTAACAGAAGTCAGACACTGGATTTCACAAGTGTTTTGTGGCTCTGGATAGTTCAATCAGTAATTTGGACACACGGTTCCACACGATTGAAGCTATATTCGAGGAGTTTACACCAATTCAGTCATCTTGCCATAAATTGAGAAACAAGTACACCAAAGACCTCACATATGGATTTGAAAATGAAGTGTGATATTAAAGACGATATGGTGCCACTTTTTTCAGATGGTCTTCGTCCTGTAGAGCTCCTAAATGCCATCCACAAGCTGCAGCTACAGAGCATTTTTGGAGAGGTGTGCGCTGCACTGCGACTCTTCTGTACAATGCCTGTAACAGTTGCTGTAGGCGAACGTTCCTTCAGTAAGCTGATTTAAAAAAAAAAAAAAATTAAATAACTAAAAGATCTACAATGTGCCAAGACTGGTTGAACAGCCTTGCCATCCTTTCAATTGAAAACCAGTTAGCCAGAAAGTTAAAACTTTACATACATAGAAAATTACATAAAAAATTGGCCATATCCGATAGAACGTATCTCTTTGTGTTGATTCTACAAGGTGCCTTGCTTTCCTTGTTGAGCTGCAGTCCAAAAAGGGAATATAGATGGGCTAAAACAAGCAGAAACCAGATCCATTGTCATAAAAATCAAATTAAAAAAAGGTCTAGTGTTGTGGAGCATTTGATTGCAAAAAGTTCAAAAGGTATTTGGCGTTACTGTGCCTGCCCTTTCCCCTCCTGCCGGTCTCTGACTGTGGGAACGACAAGAGACCTTTTTTATTATTAGCAGTGTTCAAAGCCCAACATCTGCCTGGCGACCCAGAGCAGAATAAAGACATCCGCTAGTGGACGAGGCCAGGAGGCAGTCCTCAGGGAGAGCAGCCCGGAGTGGAGGACAATGAGTATGGGAGAAAGGCTCTGTTCGTGCTGTGTAGCCAACAACCACAGGAGTGAGTTGGCTACAGCAAAAAACAAATGGGAACAGGCTCTGAAAACAGCAGGCTAAAAATCGCCAAAACAGCAAACTTGGCCTAGAATAACAATGTAGCCCAAATTATTTTGCCACACCAAAACAAGGCTACTGTCAGAAAGCAGCTTGTCTTAAGAGAAAGAAACTAGACACCATTCTTCCTCCACACCTCCCTCTTGTGTGCATGCTGACTGTCTGCTAAACTTAAAATATATTCTGAGGAAATGCCCTGGAGGTCTTGTGTATTGAGCAACTACCCATTTCTTATCTGTGGAGCAGATCTTCCACACAGGCATCAATACATGGTGGGAGTTGGAGTCCATATCCTTCCCATATGCAGTGCAGTATTGGGACCTTACACAACTGCAGTGGATGGATTCACTGGATGGCCCCTGTGGTCCAAGAGCTCTAATATTGTATGGCATCCACTCCTAAAACCACAACATTTCCTGGAAAAGGTGACACTGCTTGCCCGGTAACAAAAAAGGCTGACAAGTTTGTGCAAGTGACAAAGTGGGATGGCCTCAGTCGAGCAGAAGATCTGGTAAATGAGTCAATTTCGGACGCATTGAACACTGAACCCCAACGTTCACGTGGAAATGCTGAGAGAAATTTCACAGAATTCCCACACGAGCAACCGAATAACGTGTAAGCCACCCAGATAATAATGAAAAGTTGGAAACAAAAAAAAAGGTGCAATGGTAGTTGTGCTGCAACGGGGTCCGAGTTATTGTTCAAGTTTCCAACTACTTGTCCAAGGTTACTGGGAGATATGCGATGGCTATGAAAGGATATAAAAAGGGATGGGCAGCCGCCATACGGGTCAGAGATATACCGCAATGGGAGTCTGCTCATAAAAGGCCAACCGCCGTGCTCGCTGCTCTTTACAAACAAGTGGGTGTGTGATAGAAATAAATCAATTCATCCCAAGAGTTGCTTACTGTTTGGGCGTATTCATAATTACCTTTTCTTTGAAGAGAGAATATCTAGACATAAGACAGCCGGAGGGCTGAGGGAGTTGTGAAACACAATACATTTATGAACACCGAAAAAAGACTTAAGAGAGAGCTAATGTTCCCGTTCACACGACCGTGGCATTGTTGGTACAGGGGCATAGTAAATGCGATAGTTAAAGTGATAGTGTGTCAGGTATATTCCCAACATCTGTTGCTCATCTCAACCAGTGTGTATGTGCGAGACAAACAAGCAGCAATTATAGTATTGGTCACACATACAATGCATTTCAAATGTATTCAGACCCGTGTCTTTATACACATTTTACATTTTACGTCACATTACGTTACAGCCTTATTCTAAAATGTATTAAATAGTTGCAAAGAAAAAGCCATTTCTCAGACTGGCCAATAAAAAGAAAGTATTAAAATGGGCAAAAGAACACAGACACTGCACAGAGGAACTCTGCCTAGAAGGCCAGCATCCCGGAGTCGCCTCTTCACTGTTGACGTTGAGACTGGCGTTTTGCAGGTACTATTTAATGAAGCTGCCAGTTGAGGACTTGTGAGGCATCAGTTTCTCAAAATCAGACACTCTAATGTACTTGTCCTCTTGCTCAGTTGTGCACCGGGACCTCCCACTCCTCTTTTTATTCTGGTTAGAGCCAGTTTGCGCTGCTCTGTGAAGGGAGTAGTCCACAGCGTTGTATGAGATCTTCAGTTTCTTGGCAATTTCTCACATGGAATAACCTTCATTTTTCAGAACAAGAATAGACCGATGAGTTTCAGAAGAAAGGTATTTGTTTCTGTTGGCCATTTTGAGCCTGTAATCAAACCCACAAATGCTGATGCTCCAGATACTCAATTCGTCTAAAGGCCAGTTTTATTGCTTTTTTAAAATCCTCACAACCGTTTTCAGCTGTACTAACAATTGCAAAAGTGTTTTCTAATGATCAATTAGCCTTTTAAAATTATAAACTTGGAATAGTTTACAACGTGCCATTGGAACACAGGAGTGATGTGTCATGACGTGGTCCTTCTTGGGTATTCTCTCACACACACACTTATCTCAGGTCGTAAATTCCTGGAGGAGACCCTCTCCCCCGGGCCATGCAGAAAGAGACAGAGAGAACAAACGACTTCACATGGCGAACTCCTAAACTCCTAAATGTAAGGGTATGATGAGTGTGTTTCATTTGGTGACCTCAGAGAGGGCAGGAAACACACATGACTATCTCTGAATATGTAAATTTCTCAATTAGGGTGTTTGCATCTAATTATTGTATAAAATGAATGAGTAAAAATGAAACTATTTGTGAAATGATGTAATATGATGTTATGTTACAGAATTGTATTCCTTAAAGTTAACTAAGTCATGGGGCCCACCCCCATGAGCACAGACATGATCTAGCGTCATGGAACAGCCCCTTTCTACTGTTACGAATAAAAAACCCTCCTGAAGAAATACTCTTCAGACCACGCGTACCTCGATGGACACCGAGGGGGCACAAGTTGAGTTTAGACCACAAAAACCTCAGTTTAAGTGAAGGTTGTTGAATTCCAAACCATACCACGTGGAGCATTGGCTACACGGCTGGAAATGGTTAAACACTGAGACTATCGATCCCGACAGAATAAGAGCAAATCTTAGATATTAATTACTAGTCTGCAGCTAGAAATTATATCAACCTGGGATGTGAAGACCGACAAACGCCGAAACATCTATTCTATAAGAACATTTCTGAATGGTACTCTGAAGTATCCATTCTAACCACGAAAGACTTCAGGGAAGCAGATAGAGAGAGAGATGCTCGGATGAACTTTCCAACATAAGGGACTGACGATTCCACTCTGGTGTGTAAATATATTGATTGATTGCAATTATTCCTGAATGAGTGATCGTTCAAGTGCAAAGGATTAGCATTTCAATTAATTATCAACTGTATAGTGAGTGTCATTCCCGCCCTTCTCAGTCCACACCCTTTGTCCGCCAAGCCGTCATATCGGCTTAGTCCACTAGGGAACCCCCCCTATCATTTCATTGTAACCATATATACTGGGTTTATGCATTTTTGTTATTATTTAGTTAATAATTTATTTACTAAGACAATTTATGTATAGATAACTCATAGTAAAGCCAGGGGCTCGTGCAGATAACCAACTATTTATAATGTTTGGAATGAGACTAACATGAGGTAAAGAATAATTCATTAATTAGAAGACTAATTGATCAGATGTTAAATATCTGAAGTTATATTAGGAAAATTATAACTTTATAATCTCAAGATTTTCCTTAGTGCCCCAACTTCCTAGTTAATTACATTTAAATGATTTGTTTAATCATGTAATAATAAGAGAATTGATTTGATAAAATAAGTCAAATTTAATGATGCCATAGACACGACAGATGGTTGCTGCTAATGGGCCTCTGCACGCCTATGTAGATATTCCATTAAATCAGCCGTTTCCAGCTGCAATAGTAATTTAACAGATTAACAATGTCTACACTGTATTTTTGGTCAATTTGATGTTATTTAATAATGGACAAAAGTGCTTTTCTTTCAAAAACAAGGACATTTCTAAGTGACCCCATACTTTTGAATGGTAGTGTACAGGTACATGATGTAATGATGCCACGTAAAATGTTGCACTACACGTGCAACACAGCATTCCTAACCGAGCCCACAATGTCTGCTGTGTGAATCGAGCAGTCAACAGCAGGCATTCGAAAGAGTAAGAACATTTCAGCGAGAACTCAAAAAGGCAAAATACATTAACGCCAAGATAATGGAAATCATTGCTCTTGACAATCAACCGTTCTCGGTTGTGGGTAATGTTGGCTTTCACCGACTGGTCAAGCACCGGTACACACTACCAAGTGCGCTATTTTTCAAATGTTGCCCTACCGGAGTCACACAGTAATAGCATCACTGCTATTAGCTTCACGACTGACATTTGGACCAGTAAAATATCAGCCCATGAGTATGCCAAGTCTGATAGCACAGTGGGTCGTTGAGGGTTTCGTACTGAGGAAAGTCGTTTTGCATGCTCATGAATATGCTGGTTATCATACCGCTGCTGCCATTTCAATGGCACTTGAGAACATGTTTGAAACTTGCACACACTAGCTAGCTCCACTCGAACAACTGACTTGAGAAATAAGCTCATCAACTACTCCTGCAGAATACGTGATACTCTCGGTCATGGTATTGAAACGCCTGCTCAACAAAACTGCCAACACAGGCTGTGAACAAGCGAGTCGGTGGCATTCTCTCTTTACTGTGTCGCCACCATGCTCGATGCTATGTAAAAGGACCGCTAACTCGAGGCAGACAAGAAACAGGGTTTATGTGAAATGTTACATACATAGCTGAACAATATGGAAACGGACACAGTGACAGTGTGCACCGAGGAAGAGAAGCCACAGACAGAGAGATGAAACTTCACTGCTTGACATGTATGATGAAATCCTGGTTGAGAATGAAACAACTGAACAAATGAACAACGAAACAGCACAGCAAGTAAGTGAAAGAAATAGGTTTTGATTATGTTTTACTGGTAATGGGGACATACGTAACTCTAACAAAATAACTTTTGAGTCAGTGTGTTTGTGTGTGTGTGTGTGTGTAAACTTTAACTAGACAAGTCAGTTAAGAACAAATTCTTATTTACAATGGCGGCCTAGGCCTACCCCGGCCAAACCCGGACGACGCTGGGCCAATTGTGCGCCACCCTATGGGACTCCCAATCACAGCTGGATGTGATGCAGGCTGGATTCGAACCAGGGTATACTTTAGTGTGTGTGTGTGTGTATATATATATATGAGTACATACCCCACCAGACAAGCCACTATGGTTTCGTTACAGTACCCAAACCAAAAATAGAGATTTAATGCGTTGCTCAGTATAGAGCCATGTCATCGTGGAATGCTCTGCCACCAGAGGTTACTCCGGCAAAAAGCAAAGTTTAGCTTTAAAAAAACAATATATTGTATCCTCTATCTAAAGATCTAATTTAACTGTACTGTAAATAATATTATGTTCCCTTGTGTAAATAGTATGTTTGTCGTCTCCTGGTGTTTTCCCTATATACACTGAGGATACAAAAAAAATAAGAATACCTGCTCTTTCCATGACGGGTTCACCTGGTCAGTCTAGGTGAAAGATACGATCCCTTAAATCCACTACAATCAGTGTAGGTGAAGTGGAGGAGACAGGTTAAAGAAGGATTTATAGGTCTCGAGACATGGATTGCATATGTGTGCCATTCAGAGTGCGAATGGGCAAGGTATTTTAGTGCCTTTGAAAGGGGTATGATGGTAGGTGCCAGGTGCACCGGTTTGTGTCAAGAACTGCAATTTCCACACAACAGTTTCCCCATGTCAAGAGTGGTCCACCACCCAAAGGACATCCAGCCAACTTGACAACTGTGGGAAGCCGCGCCCTCAGAGCATGCGCAGACCAGCTGGCTGGTGTGTTTACGGACATATTCAATCAATCTCTATACCAGTCTGCTGTTCCCACATGCTTCAAGAGGGCCACCATTGTTCCTGTTCCCAAGAAAGCTAAGGTAACTGAGCTAAACGACTACCGCCCCGTAGCACTCACTTCCGTCATCATGAAGTGCTTTGAGAGACTAGTCAAGGACCATATCACCTCCACCCTACCTGACACCCTAGACCCACTCCAATTTGCTTACCGCTCGAATAGGTCCACAGACGATGCAATCTCAACCACACTGCACTGCCCTAACCCATCTGGACAAGAGGAATACCTATGTGAGAATGCTGTTCATCGACTACAGCTCGGCATTCAACACCATAGTACCCTCCAAGCTCGTCATCAAGCTCGAGACCCTGGGTCTCGACCCCGCCCTGTGCAACTGGGTACTGGATTTCCTGACGGGCCGCCCCCAGGTGGTGAGGGTAGGTAACAACATCTCCTCCCCGCTGATCCTCAACACTGGGGCCCCACAAGGGTGCGTTCTCCTCTCCTGTACTCCCTGTTCACCCACGACTGCGTGGCCACGCACGCCTCCAACTCAATCATCAAGTTTGCGGAGGACACAACAGTGGTAGGCTTGATTACCAACAACGACGAGACGGCCTACAGGGAGGAGGTGAGGGCCCTCGGAGTGTGGTGTCAGGAAAATAACCTCACACTCAACGTCAACAAAACTAAGGAGATGATTGTGGACTTCAGGAAACAGCAGAGGGAACACCCCCCTATCCACATCGATGGAACAGTAGTGGAGAGAGTAGCAAGTTTTAAGTTCCTCGGCATACACATCACAGACAAGCTGAATTGGTCCACTCACACAGACAGCATCGTGAAGAAGGCGCAGCAGCGCCTCTTCAACCTCAGGAGGCTGAAGAAATTCGGCTTGTCACCAAAAGCACTCACAAACTTCTACAGATGCACAATCGGGAGAATCCTGGCGGGCTGTATCACCGCCTGGTACGGCAACTGCTCCGCCCTCAACCGTAAGGCTCTCCAGAGGGTAGTGAGGTCTGCACAACGCATCACCGGGGGCAAACTACCTGCCCTCCAGGACACCTACACCACCCGATGTTACAGGAAGGCCATAAAGATCATCAAGGACATCAACCACCCTTGCCACTGCCTGTTCACCCCGCTATCATCCAGAAGGCCAGGTCAGTACAGGTGCATCAAAGCTGGGACCGAGAGACTGAAAAACAGCTTCTATCTCAAGGCCATCAGACTGTTAAACAGCCACCACTAACATTGAGTGGCTGCTGCCAACACACTAACACTGACTCAACTCCAGCCACTTTAATAATGGGAATTGATGGGAAATGATGTAAATATATCACTAGCCACTTTAAACAATGCTACCTTATATAATGTTACTTACCCTACATTATTCATCTCATATGCATACGTATATACTGTACTCTATCATCGACTGCATCCTTATGTAATACATGTATCACTAGCCACTTTAACTATGCCACTTTGTTTACATACTCATCTCATATGTATATACTGTACTCAATACCATCTACTGTATCTTGCCTATGCTGCTCTGTACCATCACTCATTCATATATCCTTATGTACATATTCTTTATCCCCTTACACTGTGTATAAGACAGTAGTTTAGGAATTGTTAGTTAGATTACTTGTTGGTTATTACTGCATTGTCGGAACTAGAAGCACAAGCATTTCGCTACACTCGCATTAACATCTGCTAACCATGTGTATGTGACAAATAAAATTTGATTTGATTTGAAGCATTGGAGTCAACATGGGCCAGCATGCCTGTGGAACGTTTTCAACACCTTGTAGAGTCCATGCCCCGACAAATTAAAGCTGTTTTGAGGGGAAAGTGTATACTCAGCGTTTAGGGAATAAGGTGCCCTTTGGGACACAGCCAAGCTAGTTTTGTGGTTCACATTCAAACTGTTGGGAAAGACCACAAACATTCTCTCACTGATGAGTGTGTGTGGGCCTGGCCTACATCATCATGACCATTCCAAGATATTTTTCCCCCTCAAAAATGTTAGACATTCCCAGACATTGATTGTCTTCGAAAAGGAAGGACTTACACTCTATTTTATTCCACCCGTGTCGTGGGCTGGAGAGTGAGGTTGTGCCCTGAAGTGAAACTCTGGGGAGGTGTCGCTTTTCAGTCAAGGTAACAGTACACTTGTTTTCATATTAGGTCGTCTTAGAGTAGAGACTTAAAAATACAAGAATTAGAATATGATGCCCTACTTCAGGGATCATCAACTTTTTTTGAGAGGATGGTCAGGGGGCCTGAACATAATTACAAATAATTTGTCAACTGCAAATTGACCGCAAGAAGCCCAAACTGATATAATATTTAACTAAATCAATATTTCAAACCTTGCTTACATTTGTACACGATCATATACTGTTTCTCTCTCTATTATGCGTGGGAATACTTTGGAACAGATTTCCAAAATTAAAATAACTTAATGCTGATTTGCTGGTGTTTTTACAGTCCAACAACACACACACACACACACACACACACGTAATCATTATATATAAAAATAAAACACCAGCGGGCCAAATTCGGTTGGGGTACCCTGCCCTACTTGTTTTAATGTAATCATTACCTTATCAGGTTGGCAAAAGCAATGTTATGGCTCTAGTTCTGGAGTTCAACGTAAAGCAGTGGTCTTTCGATTTTAGTAGAGAGACTTTGGCAATTGCATCTCCCTTTTTAGTCAAATTACATTTTGGGGAATCAGGGGCTACATTTTGGGGTAAAGTGCTTGCTTGAACATGGTAAATTAATATACACATTCCAGCTGTTTTCATGCAAATGGGGAATAAGAATAATCCATTCCTACAGATTGAGGTGTGGTTTGTTAGGTAGCCATATCATTTCGCCACGCGTCCATGTTCGTGTAAAATTTTTAGTTCACCCCCCCCCCCCCCTCTTCTTCTTATCACGGAATGACTCATTCCGATTCTCATAGTTGTACTGATCCCATAGATTACAGGACTCCTGTTCCCACAACCCATGCCAACTCATGGGGATTTTGGCATGAGGCTATGATTGATAAAAACAGCATCTACACACCTAGCTGGCTGGTCCCGTGAACAAACTCATTACAGCAACAAATCCATTCATATAGACCTACTCTGTCCATTTACTGCTACCCATTGTTTGATATGCCCTGTTTAAGAGCTTTCCTGTCCAGATGCGGATCCGAGCAGTAAATTCTTCCCATAAATACTTGAGATAGAGAGTTGAATGAGAACCACATGTAAACGGAATGGAGAGGCAGGCCTCCAAGTGGAACTGATCAAACAGAGAGGAAACCAAGAGGAAAGAGCCCTGTGCCTGTAGCTAATTTGGCGAAACAGGCTTCACCACCATGGTGTGATGTGCTCAGATGTGTCATCACTGATTTGGCAACGTGCCTCCCTCTTTTAAATCACAACATTTCCCATTTGATTTGCGAACCAAACCACAGATCAAAAAGGTCAGACATGCCCACTTAATCCTAGAAAATCTCCCCCTTCACTTCTTGCCAGTCTGTCAGTTTCTGTGGGACTGCAACAATCAGAGACACGTGCCTTTGGTCTGTGTCTGAGAGTAGTGCACAGTGACCAGAGGCACCCGGGGAACAGGCTGCATGTTTGTTGGTTCACATGTCACACTGAAGCAGTGAGTAGATCAGTGTTTCTCAACCTCTGGCCCATGAACCAGCACCAGTCCTGGAGATATTGCTGACGGGTCCCTTATGGTTAGCGCACACTGGTTTAGGCTTAGTCTCTTATTTTGTGCTAGTTTTAATGTAGCCATTTGATTAATGTAACTGGTCCTGCAAGAAAGAAGGACCATATCTTTCCGGTCCCTGGCACAACAAAGTTTGTAAACCACTGGAGTAGATGGATGCCCTTGCTCTCCGACTAGTCCCTTCCGTGATGATAGGACTGAGCAGACTCAGAGTAAAAGACATGAGTTGTATTGCAAAAGAGTAAGAATAGCATTCCTAAACCGATCCTTACAAGTGAGAGTCTAATTCAATATTCAGTTTGTTGTGCCACCTCACATTATCCACTCATGCATGTTGAGGAATTTACCAGCATGAGAAGAGGAGGGCCCATGACCAGGGAGTCAACTCATCAGCACTGAAATGACAGGCTAGACTAACACGATTGGGCTATGGTGTACTGTTTTCTAAATTAGTTACATGGAGGTATAATAGTCTTCATTCAAAATTACCGCTGATCAGGCTGGCAACATAGGTGGTCATTGGGCAATAGCCGAACACAAAACAATGATGGTGTGGGGAAAAACACATTTGGTACCGCTCACCTGTTTGAAGTCAGCGACAAACGTTATGAGAGTTCCATCTTCCTGTTTGAACTCAAGTGTGATTGAGTCTTTTTCACTGTCTGCTTCTAGAACTTCCTCTGTGATTTGTCCATCAGCTAAACGAACACGAACTTTCAGCTCTGAACAAAGTCCGAACGTTGTTAAGAATATTAGTGCCCAGAGAAATGTATTTATTCGAGCTGAAACCGGTGGAAAACAACTCCCAAACATTCCAGAAGACGCAGAACTGAACTTGACAGAGGAGAAATGCTAAAGTCCAGGAGAAATCCAACCGTCTCTATTCAATATTAACAGATAATTATTTAGTAGCATTTCAGTTTCAACAGGTAGCCCCTTTGCGATCTATTATTTGTAAAAAAAAATATATATATATGAAATCCAACCAGTTGTTCGTCTTCCATGCTTTACGCTATAATTCATGCCGTGATTGATTTGTGTACAAACATTAACGCGACTCGGCTGAATTGTCAAACGCATACAGTAACGTTAGGTAGGTAAACCCACCTCGATCAAGAATTCAATCTCTGCTTTTCATTTCACAGCTAACGTTACTTTGTAACAACTAAAAAAAAACTTTGACCCGCACGACTTCAATGCATATCAGAATCATGCGAGATGTAGTATCCCTCTCTCTTGATCGTACACACAGCACGTTGCTTCGTATTCTGCTTTCTGTTTTTATCCTCATATTATTTTTTATTTTTTTTCTCCCATTCAGTCCCGTCACTTCCTTCGGTATCCAAACTACAGCAGAGTATTCTACTTGCATGGCCTCAAAACTTTCAGCGACGGCGCTGTGAATTCAACGAGCGTTGCAAACTCTTAAAGGCACAGCACCCTCGAAATGTAGCTCAAGGGGATGTGATGATTTGGTTGTGATCCAACAAGAAAATCCAAGCGTGCACAATAATTATAGCATATGGTATGGTATAGGCCACAAGAGAAGGTAATTTTTATAATACCGTGTTTTGTTATTATGAAGCATTGTTGCCACTAGTGCACAAGAAGATAAACCTACTGCAGTTGCTAATAGTTTGTGTGATTTTTTTTTTTGTGTAAATATGATTATGGATTTTAATTCACCTAATCAAAATAGTCCCAATTCTTTTCTGAATTTATATATGGAGTTATATAAAAGTTGTGGCTAAAAACTTCTCATGATTTCAAAAAATACAGAGGCATTGTTTTTATTTGCACGTAAAAGCTATCTTTTTTTTATTTCATTCATTTAACTAGGCAAGTCAGTTAAGAATTTTTATTTTTGAAATGATGGCCTACCAGGGAACAGTTGGTTAACTGCCTTATTCAGGAGCAGAACTACAGATTTTTACCTAGTCAGCTCAGGGATTCAATCCAGAACCTTTCGGTTACTGGCCCAACGCTGTAAACACTAGGCTACCTGCAGCCCCAAAGTCATCCACTATCTAACCCAATGTCATCCATTGTTTATGAGACCATTGAATTATAGCTTGTGAACTTCAGATAATTACTAGTTGTGTCAAGCCACATGGGGTATTCACTGATTTCCTTGTTGGAAAAAGTCACTCCTCTTTCCTACTCACTCGTGTTATTATACTTTTATGATGTCCTTAAGGGGGAACTTTGACAATACAGAGGTGTGTAAAGGAAGTGCTACACACAGAGAGCAACATCTGGAGACCGGTGGCTCAATCAATGTGCCACATTTAATGGTAGATTACCTCTGAAGGCAGTGATGTTCCACAGCCAGACCTCACCATCAGATCTCTTATCTCCAGGTGATGCACTGCCTGCTGGGTGGCCTCCAGGTTGGTGACCCTGTGGAGGAGCACTTACGCACTGCTGCAACCAAGTGGTGGTGCGCTCCACTGAAAGGGAAAACAAATAGCCAGGGCTCTAAACCTGAACAAACAGTGTCAGCTGGTTAGGCACATTGATGAATTTGTGAATTGGTGAATTGGAAGAGCCAAGAAGATCAAGCAAACAGATCCTTTGTGGTGTGTGCAAACCTCAAGCATTTATGGGCTTAGCGCAGAGCCTTGTTGAACATGCTGATTTGTCATAAAATTGATTATTATCTGATCTCTGTATGTGTTTAGCATGGGATAATTACTTTTGGCGACTATGGTTAAAGCTGCGCCATGCAGAAATCGCTCTGCCATTTCCTGCTTGCAAAAATTAGTTTCCCTAATTTTAGTTTATATGACAAAACAAGCATAGAGAATTCAGAGAATCATTGTACCATCTTAACCGCTGTGAAATGTATTTTCAATAACCAAAAATATAATATTTTCAGATGTTTGAAGCTGGTGTATAAAACTGAAAGTAAAAGATGCAAAAAGTAAACTTAAGAATGGGAAGCATAGATATTAGAGCACATAGAACAGATCTACTGCTTCTTAGACTTGCTTTCAATGATAATGACAGATCTCTAACTCACGTTTCTATGTGAATTTGGTAGGGTCGCCCAAAAAGTGACATATTGCGGCTTTAATGTTCTTACTTGCTTAAGAGCGTAACACCTGTCACATCAGGCAAAGGTTTTGTAACAAGCTCTTGACCTAAGTGTCGATAATACCAGTATAGCCCATTATGAATCAATGATACAAATATAAAAGCTTACAACCGCGTAAGTCACAGAGTAAACAAAGGTCACCGCAGAATTATAACCCCTCTCTTCCCCTGAAAGAAGCTTGAGAGATACAATTTTATACTGTTTTTTCAGCATCAGACTTTCTTTGTTTGCTTGCCTTGCCTTATATGGCATGTTGTTCCCATTTACTTAATAATTTCCGTATTGTATATCCAAACATCTCAGTCCAAAGTGCAGGACTGTTTGACTTGCCAGTGCACAGTACACAGGTTAGTCACGGCCGTGTACAAAAGGTGTTCATGATTAACTAAGCATTTTAGTGATCCGGCTATCAAAAGAGCACAAAGGCCTGTCTGTGTGTGGATGATCGTTCGCCTTGCCTTTTGTATAATTTCCTCTCTACATCAAAGGACTTATTTGACCAATAAAAACATATACAGACCCATAAAAGTGTTGAATTATTAGTCTGTGGTCAGACAAAGAGTGGATGTCAGGGACCAACTGTGGTGGGAAAACACTCGGGTCATTCATCCTCCCTCCTCTGCATGACTGAGGAGAGAACCAAAACAACAGCCTTTCAAATATTGGGTTGCGAAATCACTAGCTATTATGTCTCAGTTGATTTAAGCATCCTACGTAATAGGTAATGACACTGAATGAAGCTCTGTGATTGTCATGTTTAATCTGCATGTTGTTCTTACAACTAAGAGCTACAGTTTGTTTATAATTCATTTGACAAATTGTGCCACAAGCTGTGTCTCTTGTGCTACAATGCACAGTTTTCACAAGCAATGTCTCATTCCAACATTGCTTCTGACATTGTTGAGAGGAGGTTTATGTAGAATTGGTTGGCCAAGAGATGTAGATGGAGGAAATGTTTTTGCATTCCTGAGGTAGGTACCTGCATAATTGACATTATGGTTGTCTACTTGGCCTGTGAACTCATCAATGTTTTGCATTTTGTCATTGTCACAGTACAGCTACAGAGGTTTCCTATCCTAGACATCACACTTGAACCGTACCAGTTCCGAGAAGAAATGATCACACCCAACTCTCTGCTCTGCTCTACTATATACGTACATGCATATTGCATCTCTCAGTCTAAACAGTGCCTACGGGTGTTTTGTGGTATCTGGGAGTTAAAAATTATGAGCGCATTACAGTGGGAAGAACAAGCGGTAACTAGCACCAAGACTGTTTGTGTTCTATTGTACCCCACATTATCTGCCCTACACACACACACACACGCACACGCACACATGCACACACGCACGCACACGCACGAACATACACATGCATTCACTCCATGCACGCAAGCACACACACTCTGACAAACATTCACACACAGAGTCACATAAGGATCTCCTCTTTATGCAATGAGGGCTTGTGGAGACTCAGCTCTTTATCAAGGTGCCACATAAACATGACTCAAGGTTGAAATGTTTTACTTTAAATGGTCACCGCCAATCCACGGCAATGGGGGGACTTGCTGCTGTCCCTTCTACAAGAGAATTCTACACGATATACACAATTGTGATAGAAAACGTACTTACAGCCCTACTCAATTGTGATAGAACATATGCATCCCAGGGTATACCTACAGCCCTAATAATCTTTCAACTATTAATAATACCTCTTTATACACAATTTTCTAAGTATTGTATTACTCAAAATGACCACGTTTGAATTGTTTTGAAGCATTTCCTCTTGTTTAATTACGGATAACTAATATGCCTATTTGTCAGGTATTTGGGTTTAGCTGAGACCAGGGCGATAATGCTGCATTCCTCTGAGGGAAAGTATGAATGAGAAACGCCCACTTACTGGGAATTTAAACTGCAAAGTGTTGTTGGCCCAAATGTTACGCTTCAAGTTTGACCCACTCTGTTTTACTCTGCTGAATACCAACCATTTTTAATACTGGTAACGATCAAATGTAGCCACTGTTGGGTTTAAAAGCAGGATATCATATAACAATTGAGTCAATAAGTTATTGCATTGTTTTTCAAGCAGTTATTAAGCCTATAAATAACCATCTCTGGACCACTGGACAATGATCGTGATCCATGCGCTCATCTGGTGAGTATATTTCAACCTCTTTTTTAGAGATCGGCATTTTTGCAGAGGAGTACAGCATATATAGAGCAGGCAGACACGGCAAGGGGTTTGAGAGCATCACATGGGGCCCAGATCATTCTTCAAGCCCTCTTTAACCTATTTCTCTGTTAAAAGCTAATGATAGCCTTGAAAGAAAAAGTGTGCCTATACATTTTTGCAGTTGTACTTATAATATATAGCCAACAACTCATAGCCAACATTCTCCCACTCTCTAGAAAACATTGGGAGACCATGATCACGTAACACAGGATGCAACCTCCCTACAGCATGAAATCCTTTACCCTTTTCCAACATGTCTCCCAAAACAATTGGCCAGGAACTGTTTACCTCCGGCCCCATGAGTCAGTCTGTCGTCTTCCGCTCCAGCATGAGGGAGCAGGAGGAGAAGGAGAGCCTGTGGTGGTTGAGAGAGCTTGATCTCTATCCCAGACAGATGTGAGAGGAGTGGGAGGCTGAGGCTGACTGACTGTCTAATTTATATAAGGACTGTAGGGGCTCAGATTAAGTTGCTTTCCAGTCTCCCAGGTCCCTGGCTCGGATACTTGGAGCCCGCCGTGGAACTGCGAGCTGTGGGCGGATATCCTCTTACACATGTCTCTGATGGTGGAGCTGTACTCTTAGCTACAGTAGCTCACCTCCTGGAGCACAGGCTCGCATGGTGGAGAGGAGAACAGCAACAAGGCAAAAGCAGCATTAGAAATACTGTATATGGAAAATAGTGGAGAAGTGAGTGTAGTCTGCAGCAAACAGTGAAAAAAGAAGGTGGTCGGTAGAATGGTAAATGGAAGCTAAATGGCAACATTGTGAAAGTCCTTTATTTTGCAAGAACACATACTCCAAATTAATTTGTATTTTATTTAACTAGGCAAGTCATTTAAGAACAAATTCTTATTTACAATGACGACCTAAACCCGTACGACTCTGGGCTAATTGTGCACCACCCTATGGGACTCCCAATTACGGCCGGTTGTGATACAGCCTGGAATCAAACCGAGGTCTGTAGTGACGCCTCTAGCACTGAGCTGCAGTGCCTCAGACCGCTGCGCCACTTGGGAGCCCTAAATGTTAGCAATAAACTCTAAAAGTCCCCTTGGAAATGAAACTACAAGAAAAGGAATAGACTTCATGTTTCAAATGTCACATTTTTGACTTAAGTGATGACAGTAGATAATGACACAGACAAGGACATTCATTGACTGTTATGAAGGTAATAAGGCCACTCAGAGAGTGGAACCATACGAGCCTTGATGTCTGCTACATTAACTTTGCCAAACGTTGACTAAATGCATGGAAATTCCATTGTCAAGAGGTTGTTTACAGATAAATCAAATGGTTCAACTCTTGCAATACTCAATTGCCACATTTTTCCTCCCCTGCCTGCCTGTTGTTTACCCAACAGCCTAGACAAGTGGTGTCCAGATGGGATCCTTCCAGCAGCAGCTCGTCCAGGGAGAACAGCTCAAAGCAAAGACAGAATGAAGAAGAGAAAAGAGAGAGAGAGGGATACGCACGCACGCACACAGCTCCACAGAAGGAATCCTAAACACAATTCCATGGAAATTCCCGGAGTCGAAAGGGAGAGAAAAAAGTCTTTAGAATGATAAAAATAAACAAACATGTTTGGACTCATTGTGGGAGCATTACACCCCATGGAAGCCCTTTTCTACCAGACCCCAATGCACGAGGAAAGACGATCCCACTTTAAACACAGCCGGTGAAGATATCATTTATCTTTCCCCATTATGCGAGGTCAAAGCAGTTATAATGTAATACCTGCTAGGACTTCTCTCATGGCCTATCTTTAGACTGCTGCCGTATGTACGAAGACATGGTCTTCAGTTTCAACCATCGACAACTTCCTAATTACAGAAGAGGGAGAGCCTGTCATATACTTGTGTGTTTTTTAATTTTACCTTTATTTAACTAGGCAAGTCAGTTAAGAACACATTCTTATTTTCAATGACGGCCTAGGAACAGTGGGTTAACTGCCTGTTCAGGGGCAGAACGACAGATTTGTACCTTGTCAGCTCGGGGGTTTGAACTTGCAACCTTCCGGTTACTTCCGGTTAGTAGTCCAACGCACTATCCACTAGGCTGTACACATCAGATGGGCCTTGATCCATCAGTCCTCTGAATTATTATATCTACCGACACCCAAAGTTATAAGAGCTCACTGTGAGGGTTGAAATGAATAGCCAACAAGAGGTTTGCACGGGATGTCGGCTGAACTTCCTCTGGTAATTTTCGAACCAGAGGAAACTATCTGCAATACAGTGGTGCAGAGCTGCATGCAGGACTGGTCTGCAAAGAATCTCCTGCAAATCCTCAGGTGCTGTTGATTAAATTAGGGTGCTGTGGAACTGAAGCACATGATCCCGGCCCATCTGCTGTGGATGTTAGGATAAGCAGCGTTTAATCAAACTCATGGAACGTTTACCACAAATGACATTAAGACTCGAAAGGTCAAAGGAACAATTATGTACTGGGGGAGGTTGATCTGGAAGATGTTGCGACTGTGTTGGGGTCATTCTGAGGGGACCTTTTGACACACTTTTCTTTACTCAACTGTTTCTTCTCATTTAGGATAGTTGTATACATTTATTTTTTGTGTTGTATGTTTTTCCCAAATTTCATCGGAGACACTAGTTCTATAAAAAGATATGCAATGAATAAAAGAGTAAGAAGATTGTGTACTGAAATACACTTCTCCAAATGCTATCCTATAGTCTTCTCCATTGCACTGTAAATCCCAAAATAGCTTTGGTGAGTGAAAGTCCCCATAAGTATGAGAGAGGTCATGAGTGGCCGGTGACAGGAATGACAGAGTGCAAGGCGAGTATTCTGCAATAAGTGTGCTTTCATGACCTGAGAGAGAGAGAGACAGAAACAGACAGACAGAGCACGAGAGAGAGAGAAGGAGAGAGAGAGAGAGAGAGAGAGAGAGAGAGATGTATAGTAGTGTCAGGACAGCCAAGAGAGAGTGCATGATTACCTGCTGTTAAGCCCTGGCTGACAACAGGCCTGCTATTCATTCTGATAAGAGCACAGTGTAATTGCCGTGTGGGCCAGCAGTCGCTGCTGATGTTTTGCAAACACACAATCAAGATGCCTGCAGGAGATTATCGCGGCATAAACCATGCCGTCTGGCTGTTTCCTTTAGCAACCGGATTTCTTTAGCTCTGAACAGGATTAAGTCGAATCTGTTCGTTTTTGGAGACTTCTGGTATTCTAATTTGGATTAAATAACCACTCATTTAACAGTCTGCAGCAGCAGACGTTGTAAAATGTCTGTTTTTAGACTGTTGCAAAAGAGCGCAAGCACTGACGTATGCTTTTGAATGTAGATACTGTAAGTCTTGCTATTGCTAGTTGTAGGCCTAATAGAGTTAAATAGCAGGCTGATCTAATACAAGCACATAATATGTGGATGAATAAAGATAAAAAAAATAAAGCTATTTGACAAAATGCAAGGGAGTTACTCTTCACGGTCATCAACCCATGTATACATTACGCCACTAATAGACTGTTGTGTCACGTGAACTGGCCATTTCCCTCAGGTTTTTTTCAGTGGAGGTGCAAATGAAGATATGATGGGGTATTTCAGAACCACCATGACATACATGTCAGCTCTCGAAAAATAAAACTTTTCCATGTTGTTTTTTTCAATGCCCTACTTGTCTGTTTCAAGTTGATCAACCGGTTCCAATATCCCTTCCTAAAATTAATGAGTACCGTGTGAACGTTCCCACAACGTTTTAAAGTGAAGTTGCATAAGACCCTTCACCGAGTCTAAAAATAGAGGTTGGAGAAGAGGAACATTCAATTACAGAACGACTGTAACTGACATTTAGTTCCAGCGCTTCTCCTCCTAACTAAAGAAAGATGTTTGAGAAGAGGAACAGAAAAAGAGAAGCTCCAAGATAAGACCATTCCCTGAAAACATCTATTTCCTGAAACAGAAAGGACCCCCTTCTTGAAAATCAGGGTTGTTTGACCTGCATGTGGGATGTTATACAATCACATGTTGTGGATACAGCACTGGGAAATGCTGGTATGCATGACATGTATACTTTTAGATAGGTTAGCCTCCATAGCCACCAGAGCTCTTTTGGAAATTAGACCTCTCTATATTTTCATAAAAGAACGTTGCCTTTGAGAGATTTGCCTTATTTATGAAAAACTATCAAGGGATAACTCACACACTGAATAAACAGCGCTCATATGTTATAAGAAGCTGAGATAAATGAAATGTTGAACGGGAATATGAGAATCGACCTGGTTTAATACAAAAAAAACGCTATATGCTCTCTGTTTAGCAGAATCCTATGCTGTTACCTGACATCCTGTCAAGTTAACGACTTGGAGCTGACACAGGTGTCCTTGTGAGGTTTTCCAATCTTGTCAAACATGTAGAAAGTGTAACAGTTCAATGAGTTGCAATGCTGGCATAAATAGCATAGAGAATGGCTCTCCCAGGAAGAGGGGCGTGCTACTTTTATCTGTATTTATCTTGTCTCTACCTCCCTAGCCCCTACCCAGAGATCAGTTGGAATCTGACATTCTCGTGCATGTGGGAGTCAAGAACAGAACATCCGTGAGTTTAACAGCTGTTCTCATAAAAACACACCTTTGTCTCTCATCTGAGAACTTGAAATGGCCTGTGTCTGGACTGGTCAACACTGAGTCGTCGTCTCTGTCTGCATGGCCAGCAATGAAAAGGGAGTGACTCACAAGACCGTATAACCATTACGCCTGGTCTGAAGATGACAAACAACCCCTTTTTAGCTGAAATGCAGAGAATCGTAAACGCGATCTTCACTGACCGTTCTCTGAGAAAGTAGTTGGCATGTACAAGGCACGTAAAGGTTGAAATGTTGCTGCTCTGTGAATGTGAAGAATTTGGGTATGATGGCTATAGGTTCATGGGTCATGATAGGGCCTGCAGCTGCAGCAGACATTCTCCTGGAAGAAGGCCTGCTGATGGAGGGGTTTAAAGCAATAGCGCTGTCATCCAGCCCACACACGGACCTTTTACCCTAGTCATTTACAGAAAAACAGCCACGGAAAAATCTCTGTGCCTAGGGAATGCTCTGTGCAGAGAAAGAAAGAAAGAACAAAAGAAAGAAAGAATGGGGAGGAGAGATACATGTACCGGGCAGTCCAAAATGGAC
Organism: Oncorhynchus masou masou; assembly: GCF_036934945.1. Taxonomy (NCBI): domain Eukaryota; kingdom Metazoa; phylum Chordata; class Actinopteri; order Salmoniformes; family Salmonidae; genus Oncorhynchus; species Oncorhynchus masou. The sequence goes on along the minus strand of NC_088224.1, from coordinate 51,610,415 downwards.
CTGCAACTTCAAATCATTTGTGTTGCTCCTTTAAGCTAAACAAATTGCCAGCTGCTACCTATCATTGTTGTCTCTAAATGCACATGAATGTACATACTTCTTTTGAAGACATAATTCTTTTGGATGAAAAGAGGACTCCAGGCTACACTTGAGCTTCTTAAACTTGATATACAGCATGTATAAATTATAATCGAGTTATATTGAAATAGCTTCCCTTTTTTCGGGCCTGCAAATTGATTTTTCGAATACAAATCGATAAAAAGAAAAAGTCTGCGTGGCCCTCTGTTGAATTTTTAAATCTGAATGTGGCCCATCCCTGACCTATCCCTGATGCATGAGTAAAGGTAACCCATTTTTTTTAAAGAAAAACTAAAACACGTAGACAAAACTATCTGGCAGTCTCACTTGATGCGTTTAGTTCCTCTATGAGTTTCAACTATCGTGGTGAGTGCAGATTTAATCTCTTATGATTAACATTCCAGAGAACATATCTCCAAAACACTTTCACTGACAAATGCAGTTTAAAGAACAAAGTTTATTTGATCAATCATGATACGGGCCTGTACAGAGCTTCTAGTGAGGTCAGATTACCACAGGTCCCTTTTTACTGAGAAGCGTTGCGTCTCGTCCCGGTTCACTGTTATTAGGGACGCCATTTCACACCCCCTAAAACACATCTACTTCTTGGAGTTTACAATTCTCGGACAATTGTTTGACTGAAGAGTTTCTGGAAACAAGTCTCAAATGACGTTGAATAAATGTGTTATGAAGATGGTTATGAATGATACTGAAACACTCATGAAGGTGATGACCGGTTTTTATAAAGGTGAATGCCTGTGTTACCAAGTTACTTTGTCCATTTGTTTGTCCTGTATTTGCCTTATGTAGTCTTGCCCACTTGACCCAGTTCCCTTTCGAACGCAATTGTGTTTCCGTTTCACAACTTCCGTCAACGCTAGCGAATTACCTCCGAGCGGTGGCCAGCTAACAATTAAAAATGCGCAACATTAACACATCTTAACATATACACAAAAACAAAACATGGCTCACATTTGAGAACACACACAAATGGCTTTTCGTCGGGTCGGATGGTATCACCATACCCCATCCGTCCATGATTAATAATTGGGTGGATGACATGATAAAGTTACATATGGGGACATTTTTTATTACTTCATGCTCTCCTTGGGAGCAAGATGGTTCCACTATGAAAAATTACAAGAGTACAGAGGCCTGTCAGTACCTCCACAGTGGTAAGGTGGGCCGAGTTCTTCTTCACCAGGAGGGAAAAGGATTGGTATTCGCAGAAGGCCGATGTTCAGCCCAGCCAATCATGCAGCTCTTACCACTCTGCATGGGTACCTGGATCCAACAACGGATCAGGAGAGACGGCTGGATGGGCTTGCATCGCTGGCCTTGGAAGGTCATGCAGCCTCAATTATGTGGAAGGTTGGCTAATAAGCAAAGGCGATAGCATTTCTATGTGTAACATTACTTAACAGAAGCGATTACACCGTCCAAGCAGCCGGCGTGTGTTGTGGTGACAGACACTATAATCCATAGGCTAACGTTAATGATTGTTCTCAGATGATATCTATGCTCAATCTCCGCATTACTTAGTCTTGCAATTTATGCATAGCCTATTTTCTCTGTTCCTTTTATAGATGAAAGTGCGCAATACTGCCTTATCTAGACACAGAATGAAAAAGTAGTCACGCTTAAACATTGGCCCAAAGGTTTTGTTGGATGAAAGCTGAATTGAGAATGTCACGATTTATTGGTTATGTTAACATGTATTTGTGGATCAACAGAACTGCTGGTATTCATGTGGGTAATCCTGTCAAATCTCATGCCGGTGAAACAAGGTTTATGGAGTCTAGGCGAGTAAGGTATTAACATGTATTTAAACATGTCAGCATCACATGTATTTCTTTAGTGTTATTGTTTTTCTGGGTGAATAAGTTGGTAAAATATCCTTGTGGTTGGGGGGGGTAATGCCTAAAGTATGGTCAGTATAAGTATAAGTCATCTCATTGGGAACAATAGCAAGGTACATTTTTGATAAAAACGTGCATGTGTTTTGATTAAGTTGGATCACATAGTCCTCAGTCACACAGTTGTTAATAAGGGGATTTTCTCTGAATGTCTTTTTTTGTGACAAAAATTCGATCACAGGTGCAGAATGCGGTGTCCAGTAGGCGAACTGGCATAGCCTGCACAGATAAGCAGAGACAATGGTATGCAGGGACTTGGAGGAACCTTGAGCCAATGTGGTTAAACAGCATTGACTTCACACACCATAAGGACCAGTGACCAATATGCAGAAAAGCGTCCAGAATGTCCACCCCTGCCACCCACTCCTGCATGTGAATCTGCCTGTGGGTCGTCTGCTCTATACGTGTGTTAATGCTGAACCGACAATAATATCACAGCCAGTAGCATCCCAGGTAAAATTGGACAGAAAGCAATATTTATTTGTGGCTGTACCATTTTAATGTATTTGAACTGATGTGTGTCTCTTCTGTTCAATGCTTTCAAACTCCATATAATAACTAAATATAGATTCTCTACTCTTTCACAGCCACATGGAGAGCATGTCAGTTACAACTGCCAGAAGTGACTGTCCTTCTACAATGAATTTGTGAAACTTGAGCCAACCCAGTCGACTGTTTTGGAACAGATCACAAAGGAGCGGACTGCCTCACACTTGTGGCATGACTCAATGAAGCTTCGAGTTACTGCAAGCTCAGCTCAGTCCCTGACAGGGAATCAACCAACCCTGGGAAGTTTCTCCAGGAGCATCTGTATCCCAGCTTCCGAGGGAATGCAGCCACATGCTACGGGAAACATAATGAACCGATGGCCACCTCGTGGCTGGAAGACTGCGGATACTCTGTGGACCACAGAGGCAGTGTTGTCAGTGTTGAAGAGCCACGGCTATCAGCAAGACCTGACGGAGTGCTGAACTCCAAGGTGCTGTTGGAGATCAAGTGTACTGTCATGGGGAAGGGCTGTGATTCTCTGGATGATGTCTTCAATGGGAACGCCTGTGATGTGAAGGCGGTGGAGGGCACACCCCGACTGCAACCACATGACTGCAACCACATGACTGCAACCACATGGGCCATGTGGCTACTACATGCAGGTACAAATTGTTATGTTTTGCACAGGACTGAGAGAAAGTAAGGTGCTCCTCTGGACTCTGTCCCAGCAAGTTGTCATCCCTGTTCCCTATGACGTACAGTCCTGTGCAGAGGCTGTCCTGAGGTTGAAGGCATTCTACTGTACTTTACACACATGCTGCCATTTATTGTTGAGGAGCATCAGATTGTCACTGAGTGACAAATATATGCAGCTCTGTAGAAGTATGTAGTCAGATGTCTTTCCTGTTTGCAGTTACTATTAACACATTGTGTTTCATTTAAAAAGCTTCGACTTCATGCGTCAACAGTCACAGTATTGTGGAAATGTGTTTTTATGGCTTTGTTTTTTTATTGATATTAATGAGTAAGTAAAACAAATAATTAAGTCGAGCTGTTATAGAATGAATTGAAATGTATTTCACGTACCTTTAGACAACTATAATTCATATTGGGAAATCGACACTGTGAATGGCATTCGACTGGTCAGTTCATTCAGCATCTTCATGAGTGATACCACCACACAGGCTACACAGGACAGCACAGATCCAAAGTATTTTGTCCATTTTAGATGAGACGTTGATTGGCAGTGTCTGTTAGATGATTCGAAACTGTTTGAGCCTTTGAATTACGCGTTCCACATGAACCCTCATGTTAGCTATCCGTCTTGTACTTGTGGTGTCCTCCTGTGAAAGCTGTGCGCCACTTTTTGTAAAGGCGGGAATTGTTCATTTGACCTTCCTCTCTTGGAGCCGATCATGTACTGTGAAGCCCCGGTCAGCTATGACCTCATCACCTGGAGAGAGGTACTCCAGGAACCCAAAATCCGATGTTATACTGTATATTTGTCGCTACATCTACCTCCATACTGTATGCCGAGGAGATGAACATCACTAGACCACAAGGAGCAATGGCCACCAAGTACTTGATAGTGTTCTGGGTGTAGTAATGGCTGAATGACTCCCCCCTTGAATCCAGATTCTTGCTCTTCTGTAAAGCCGTTTCTGAGCAGTCAATAATGCAGGTTGTTCATGGGTAGTGGTCCTTAAAACATTGTGGCATTGTAGCACGGATGGTCTCCCTGAGCAACCGTGGAATGTACTCCCTCGGATTCTCTTCCATCATGTCAATCAAATAACTAATCACTCAACTGACAATCCTCTGGGAAACACCAAACCTTTCTGCTAGGTACTGTTGCAGCAAGTTAGGCTTCAGCTTCATCAGTGTCACCAGGAGTTGGTCTAACTGAAAACTCTCTTCGTAGAGCGGTAGGAGATGTTCCGTTTCGTACCAGGGCAGGGTTTTGTAGAGAGGTGCTTCTGGGCACTGTGCCCCTGCCTCACAGGTAGTGGGCTTTACATGATCACCTGAGCAGTAGTTGTGATCACTTAGAGATGGGTCTTCCCATTGGGCTTGGGCATCTTTCTCTGAAGGCATATCCATTCCTTCTATCTGTGTTGGCCAATCCCCATTTTCAATTTGGTGAATTTGGCCTGTTGTGTCATCTGTTAAGAAATCATGGTGGCTTGTTAAACATGTCAATGGACAATTAATAACAAAACCGTACAATAAAACACCATACTGCATGGACACTACTAATAATATTTAATAATCATAATAATTAAGTATATATAAAATGGGAATGTTTTAGTTCCAGAGGAAATAAATTGTACTATTATGAGACTGTGCTTAGATACAAGAGCAAGACACAAAATGAGAGCAGGCAAACTGCTCAAACGTTTGACATACCTGTCATTGATGACTGCCTGACTAACACACAACGCTTCGTCATGAGTGGAGCATCGTAGCCACGCCATTTTTCTGAGTAAGGATGCTCCACTGTAGGCTTCTTGACAAAGAAGTGTTTGGAGCACACAAATTGATGTTTTTTTGTGGTTTCTTTAGGTTCAGCGCATTAAGCCAGAGCCTCAAAGACTCTGCGTCTCCAGGAGGTGGATGCAGGTCGTATGGGGCTCCACAGATACATTCAGATCGACCTAGAGGTTGGTGTTCAAAACATTGCAGTTGTAAAAACTGCCTCCCCTTATCCACTTATTGTGACAGCCTCGCACTGAACATATAATGCATGTCATGTTGATCGATTTTAGGATTTTGTGCGGTTCTGTCAGTGTAAGACTATCAAGCTCTCAACGAAAATTAGTACTTTTGAATGCGCTAGCGTCGCGCAAATTTTGCCGGAAATAGAAACACAATTGCAACTAACTCACCGCGATCACTGGGACGTTCCAGAAGAAGGGATTTCATGCCCTCAAATTTGTTCTGTTTAAAATGGCAAAATGTATATATATTTTTTTGCTACCGTTTTTGCTGTTGTTTCTCAGTAATAATACTAGCCACCTACCAATTTTATTAAAATGGCCTTAGGGAGCCCAGATAGGACCCCAATCTCCCAACTAGCTACCAAGAAGACATTTTAGGCTGTCAATGAAGTTAGACTAGCAAGCTTGACTAACTATCTTAGCTGGCATGCCTGCTGGCAAGGCCGGTATAATTAAGAAAAGCAAGCAATTACAGTGAATCATATTTATTTTCTTTCAAAAAAATAACCACAAATCAGGAGGGTACAGACAGCTCAAGAGGTATGCTTAGATATGCAGAATTATATATGTTTTTTTTTTTACATAGAATTAAGCGTAATGATTATGGCTCAAGATTGCAGGAAAAAAGGTGTTTCAGGTGTTTGAAAAATGCAAAATTCTCCACCTTAGTCACCAGGTCTACTTATCAAATTTTAACTAGTTTAATGTGAACCCTCAGACTTCTGGTCTTCCTTCCCTCTTCTCGCCCCAACCTGGGCTTGAACCAGGGACCCTCTGAACACAGCAACAACAGTCACCTCAAAGCATCGTTACCTATCGCTCCACAAAAGCCAAAGCCCTTCCAGAGCAAGGGAAACAACTACTTCAAGGTCTTAAAGCGAGTGACATCGCCAATTGAAATGCTACTAGCGTGCACCGCTAACTAGCTAGCCATTTCAGATAACTAACATTAGCATGTTAGGAAGAAAAATGTTGCAAACTTTTTGGAAAACCTTTGGAAGGTCTTGTTGTTTTTACTATGGAATGTCAAGCTTTCTTTGAAAGAGATACAGTAGTTAACCTTTTTTAAATCAACAGAAATACCTTTAAAGCCCTTTGGCAAGAGAATATAAGATGTGACACTTGCCCAAGGCACTTATAATAGGGTATGATTGATTACTTTTTTAGTTATCAATTATTTAATAAAACATTGCATTCTTAAAAGCAAATTCAGTAATGGGTTGTTGTTCAATTAAATGGATGTTAGAAGTGCCCCAAAAAATAAATGCCCCCCTGGAGTCGATGTCTACGCCACCGCTGAAATTGAATGAGCATAATAAAACAATCCCCATAAAAATCAGTTAATTTAAGAATAATATTTGATTAGACTTTCAGACTAAACTTTGAATATTATCACTCAGTTTTTTTTTGTTCTAAACAAAAAAAACGAATCAGCTGTCTCCAATGTTTTTAATCAGAAAATAATCACAATATCCAAAAGCTGTGGTGACATTTCCTCTGTCTTCAATGTCTCTTCATCCACTTTTAATAGTTATACAAGGTAGCAGTGAAATACACATGGTTGATGACAGTTGCGATTTTAGCATGTAAATCTTGGTGGGGCAAAAAAACAGAAAAGGTGGGATGCCTGCCAGCAAAGTCAAAACACAACACAACACTAAACAATACATGAATTGTACTATAACGGTGACGAACGGTACCCACAAACTAGGGCCGACATGAAGCTGTCCCAACAGCAGAGTCCCAACAGCAGTTCCAACACCCGCTACATCTGGCTATCAGTGGAGCCTTGTCTGGCAGCAAAACAGTTCATTCAGCCTCATTTCCTGCCTTTAAAAAAACATCTGATATGGCTGACTTGCTTAAACAAATGTGGTTTCTACTGACAATTGAGATGTACAAACTATGGCATAAGGGAATGACGAGCAAATAAGAGGCAATCCGTAATTTCTATTAAGACTTTAATGAACGAGCCAGAACGGACGTAGTCAATATAACTATTTGTTCTGTACTTTTGAAATGTACAGCGACAGAATTCAGAACATGGGTCGTTCTTACAGTGTTTTCCCTGTATACCAAGTCAGAACCTCAGGATAAATAAAGTGGGCATATAAGCAGACAGTGAAAGCTCTTACAATATTCAATGATTACATTTCTTAAACACAGGTTATAGGCTACATGTGCACCACCGAGTCAGAACAGTAGGCGAAATTAAGAGGTGAAAATAGACCAAATTATTAGGGTGAGGCACATGGTTTACTAACAGCTTACTACGCAACATATACTTAGTATTACTTTCTTACTTTCCTACAGTATACATATCTACCTGGCATATAATTTATGCAGCAACATATAAGACATTTTTGGACTCACCTTGTTATGATGTGCTCTCTTGAACAGGAATGTGGCGCGGCGGTCCTTAGTGGGCAAATTTTGTCATCAAATAAAGAGAAAGTGGCCGGATTTACAATTCCAAGTTGGATGACCATTCAAAACATATTTTCACAGTCTGAGCTCGTTAATTCCCGACTTCCCAGTTGCAATGCTTGTAGTTATCCACTGTCACCGATTCCTTCCAAACCACTCATTGTTGAATTTACGATTTCCAACTTGTTGTGTAATGTTTATATCCAATGGCCGATGAGCACCGATACCTTTTATCTATAATTTCTCTTAATTATTTCTCTTCATATGACAAGGATTTAAAAGGATTTGCCAGTAGATTGTTAAATTGATTCATGATGCTAGCTAGATTTTGAAAGTAAGATGTTGACATGATCAGTCCAATCAAAGCTACTGTACATATAACGTGATTTGATGTAATTTTATCCTTGACCAATGACCTTGATTGAGCCTTCTTGGAAGGGCACTACTAATGGTTGGATTTTCGATGTCTACCCTTATTACTTGGCCGTGACGTAGTGTCCCCATGAGTGACAGAACACTGAGCCAATCATGGCACAATGCTCCTATTTTCTGCTGGCTTGCCCCACCACCACCGAAAGCACTGAGCTAGGCTGCATCTTGGAGCTGCCTTACTCAAGAAAACAAAAGAGAGACCATGTTTGTATGTGACTATATTAACTTAATGATATATATGTTTTTACATTGTTTGCAAACTGATATGCAACTCTTATTAATGCCAAAATATTATGCCAAACAGGTAAGGTGTATATATGTATATATTTTCTTTTGGGGGGGGGGCTAAAAATATGGGGCTCAGAACAGGTGGGGCTCTACAGTATATTAAACTAAATCAATATGTCCCTTTAGCTCTGCTTGGCAAAGCAACAACATCACCTTCGTGATAAGAGTATGTCATAGCTAATTAAAGCATTCCTTCTGGTAAATGTAAAGACTGTGTGTCTTGATATTTCGCACGCAAGTGAGTAGAACAAAGGAGGGAGGTAGGGAGAAAGAGTGGGGGGGTGCTGGGGGGTAATTCCTCTCATTCAAAGACTTAAGACGTGTCTCTAAGTCAGCTGAGAGCTGTCCTTTCATTGAATAAACTCGAGTGATGAAAATGGTTAGAATTGTCTCGGGGGGTCATCTCTTGCTGCCTCATCATCAGCAGAGTAGGACATGTCTAAGGGTGTTTATGAGTAATTGAAATTAAAGAAAAGGGCAAAATGATACTGCAGTGAGAATCAAACAAAGAACTAAAACAACCAGTTTACATGCAAAGTGTAATTTATCAGAAAGATATAATGTTGGGGGGAGAGTGAGATAGCAAATCATGGTGGTTACTTTTGTCAGATCAAAATGCAATTTTATTGGTCACATACAGTACACATATTTAGTAGATGTTATTGCGGGTGTGGCAAAATGCTTGTGTTCTTAGCTCCAACAGTGAAGTAGTATCTAACAATTCACAAAAATACACAAATCTAAAAGTAAAATAATGGAATTAAGAAATATATAAATATTAGGACAAGCAATGTCGGAGTGGCATTAACTAAAATACAGTAGAATAGAATACAGTATATACATATGAGATGAGTAAAGCAGTATGTACACATTATAAAAGTGACTAGTGTTCCATTACTACCTACATATTACCTCAATTACCTTGACTAATCGGTGCCCCCGTACATTGACTCTGCACCCGTAGTCTCACTATTCTTATTTTACTGCTGCTCTTTAATTACTTGTTACTTTTATTTCTTATTCTTATTCATATTTTCTTTACTGCATTGTTGGTTAGAGGCTTGCAAGTAAACGTTTCACTGTAAGATCTACATCTGTTGTATTCGGCGAATGTGACTAACAACATTTGATTTGATTATTAAAGTGGCAAGTGATTCCATGTCTATGTACACAACCGGTCAAAAGCTTTAGAACACCCACTCATTCAAGGGTTTTTCTTTATTTTTACTATTTTCTACATTGTAGAATAATAGTGAAAACATCGAAACTATGAAATAACGCATATGGAATCATGTAGTATCCAAAAAAGTGTTAAACACTTAGCCACCCTTTGCCTTGATGACAGCTTTGCACACTATTGGCATTCTCTCAACCAGCTTCATGAGTTAGTCAGCTGGAATGCATTTCAATGAACATGTGTGCCTTCTTAAAAGTTCATTTGTGGAATTTCATTCCTTCTTGATGCATCTGAGCCAATCAGTTGTGTTGTGACAAGATAGGGATGGTATACAGAACATAGCCCTATTTGGTAAAAGACCAAGTCCATATTATGGCAAGAACAGCTCAAATAAGCAAAGAGAAAAGACAGTCCATTACTTTAAGCCATGAAGGTCAGTCAATACTTTTGAAAGTTCTTCAAGTGCACTCGCGAAAACCATGAAGTGCAATGATGAAACTGGCTCTCATGAGGACCGCCACAGGAAAGGCAGACCCAGAGTTCCCTCTGCTGCAGAAGATAAATTCATTAGAGTTACCAGCCTCAGAAATTGCAGCCCAAACAAATGCCTCACAGAGTTCAAGTAACAGACACATCTCCACATCAACTGTTCAGAGGACACTGTGTGAATCAGGTCTTCATGGTCGAATTGCTGCAAAGAAACCACTATTAAAGGACACCAATAATAAGAAGAGACTTGCTTGTGCCAAGAGACATGAGCAATGGACATTAGACAGGTGGAATATGTCCTTTGGTCTGGAATCCACATTGGAGATTTATGGTTCCAACCGCTGTGTCTTTGTGAGACGCGGTGTGGGTGAACAAAAGATCTCCGCAAGTGTATTCACCACTGTAAAGCATGGAGGAGGAGGTGTGGTGGTGTGGGTGTGCTTTGCTGGTGACATTGTCTATGATTCATTTAGAATTCAAGGCACACTTGACCAGCATTTCTACCACAGCATTCTGCAGCGATACATCATCCCATCTGGTTTGGGCTAAGCGGGACATCAGTTGTTTTTCAACAGGACAATGACCCAAAACACACCTCCAGGCTATGTAAGGGCTATTTGACCAAGAAGGAGAGTGATGGAGTACTGCATCAGATAACCTGTCATCCACAATTCCTCAACCTCAACCAAATTGAGATGGTTTGGGATGAGTTGGACCGCAGAGTGAAGGAAAAGGAGCCAACAAATGCCAATAAGTGCTCAGCATATGTGGGAACTCCTTCAAGACTGTTGGAAAAACATTCCAGGTGAAGCTGGTTGAGAGAATGCCAAGAGTGTGCAAAGCTGTCATCATGGCAAAGGGTGGCTATTTGAAGAATCTCAAATATAAAATATATTTTTTTGGTTAATACATGATTCCATATGTGTTATTTCATAGTTTTGATGTCTTCACTATTATTCTACAATGTAGAAAATAGTAAAAATAAAGAAAAACCCTTGAATGAGTAGGTGTTCTAAAGCTTTTGACCAGTTGTATGCATATAGGGCAGTAGCCTCTGAGGTGCAGAGTTGAGTAGCTGGGTGGTAGCCGGCTAGTGATGGCTATTTAAAAGTCTGATGGCCAAGAGATAAAAGCTGTTGTTTAGTCTCTCGGTCCCAGCTTTGATGCACCTGCACTGACCTCGCCTTCTTGATGATAACGGGGTGAACAGGTCGTGGCTCAGGTGGTTGATGTCCTTTATATCCATGCAACATAGAGTATAAAGATAGATCCCTCTAAACAAAATGACTAGGCCATACTCAAGTTCAGCCCAAAGACCCCATCAAACAGTTTCAGTGGTGAAAAGGACTTAGACGTGAAGCCAAGTAGCAGGGAAAAAGTACAGGAGAAAGTTATTTCCATCTCTGTTTGTCCCTGTGGAATTTTCCAAAAGTCACTATTATCTACCAGCAGACCTGCAGAAAACATTAAAGTCAGTATTGACATCCTATCTCTTTAGAATCTTCAGAGCTTTATCATCCACATGTCATCAGAATCATGTAGGTCATAAAAAGTGTAAGCATACTGTATGTAAGTATCGTCTTTCAGATAGACAATTATCACTCTTGGAAATGTGAAACAGGTTGCAATAAATGAAGGTTATGAAACAGGCCATAGTAAATCTACTGTACCTGTTGAATACCACCACTTGTTTGTTTTTTTTTACTATAGAGAGATGTGGGTTAAGTGGTAGTTTGGAGTTGTACAACAGAACTGTCAAAGAAGTCCTGTTTCAACACATACCTCCTCAAAGCCCGAAGCTATGGACTACCACGCTCTTAAAATGGTTTTCCTAAATGACAATGATCAGGAAATCCAAGTGTAAGCGTGGGCCATCCGCATTGTGCATAAAGCATACACATCAGAATACAGATATCAAGTAAAGTACACAAGCTTTCAAAGACTCCCGAGCTGGACCAGCCATTGGTTCATTCATCCCTGCACCATTCAGAGAAGAGTCAATGGTATTACTCATGAACCGTCGATGAGAATGACATTTTGATCTCTTCTTAATAACCTGCAACTTTTCAAAAATACTGGTGGAGTTTATTACTAGGTGACACATTTTGTATAAAAGGATGTTACATGTTTTACAACTGTAATGTAGTTTGCACAGTTTATGTAGGATGTACTATGCACAAATAAATAAAATACCAGAATAACATTTTAGATTGTAATGAAATACTTCTGTAATAACGTACAACATGTATCTAAGACTGAATATATTGAACAACAATGGATGTGCTATTACACAAACCTCAAAATATGAATTTATGTAAATTCATTCAGTGCACACACTAGGGGATAATTAGTAGAATTTGTTGTAACAATGTTTAAACCTCTAATAATTATGTTAAAATATGCTGTGTACTTGACATGGTTAAATTAAGGGTCAATTTATTCAAACTGTTTTAGAAACAGTTTTGCATTTGAATAGGAGACTTGTAACAGGAAAAGACAGTGTTGCAGTAAGCGTCTTAGTTGTTATTCATTATACCGTAATAGGCAACATCAACAAGTGTGACTAAAACCAGAAAGCAGAAAATATGGCAAAAAATATACCTATATTGACCAATTGTCACTCAGAAATTATGATAGGTTGTGTAAACATAGACAGACCAATTATGACATTTTGCCCAATTATTGGTATTTTGACCAATCAGATCAGATATTTTTCCTACAATTGGGTAAAAAGGTCAGAATTGGGCTGCATGTGTATACACAGCCGTGGATAATGACCAACTAGCGTTCAGATGGGCTATAATTCCAATGTGTTTGATACATGAATTCATCCTATGTAGTATGCTAGTGTGGACATTGAAACAGAGCGATTGTCCTTCTGTAATGTTCATAACAAAACAGTGGTGATCAACCAGGAGGTTTCATGTAGTCTGAGGTTGGTTCAGTGTGTAGAAGACAAGTCTTTTCACCCTCCATCTTCAAAGACGCAGATCAGGACGACCCATGACCTTTTTGAATTTTTGGATCATAAAACGAGAGCCAGAGCCCTAAAATGAAAAAAGCACTTCAGGATATCAGACTGGATTCTCCAGAGAGGATTCTGATTAATTGGCACACACACATGCGCACACACACACACACACACTCTCACGCACACAAACACATAAGCACACACACACATACACAAACAAGGAAAAAGCATTCTTGATTGTGACTTGGCTCCGTCGGTATCCATATCCATCACAATGCTCTTCGCTGTGGAAAATCCTGCACACTATGAACTTGCAATACCACACACAGCAAAGGGAGAGAAAAACTGTCAAATCATAGACGGGGAAGACACTATTCGGTCGTCAGAACGTTATCAATGAGGTTGTGAAGAATCCAACGACCCACATTGATGACGTTAAGGCAGCGCAACGTTTTCACCACTTTGCCTTTGCTACTGGGCTGCAGGTCTATGTAATAGACCCGCTTCGTTTTTGGTGTTGAGGTGAGTGCCCCCCCCTCCCAAGGGCCAGGACTGATTGGTGCAAATTGGAGGGGAATACTATTGAACAGAATACTTCAACTATAAACCTCATCTTCAATGGAAGAGCCTCATCTTGCTGGTGGTTCCAAATACTCAAGTCAGTTTTTTTTGTTTGTTTGTGAAAACCAAAATTTGTAATGCGGTAGAGTTGAGTTTCTTTTTTGTTAATTCAGTTCTTTTTTCGAAAGCAAATTCAGAGTGATGAAAATATTGTGCGGTCGTAGTAAAAAGCCTTGTGCTCCTATTATAGCTGGCTCACTGGCTTGCAGCAGTGTTGTTGTTGGCAGACTGGAGAGAGGCAGAAAAGAGAGGGGGCACTCAGGACTAACACTACAGGCCAATCAGAGTCCGTTACTTACACAGTACCACTGTGCTCGCAGCAGCAAAGCTTACTTCTTCTTCCCTCCTAATGACATATTTTCAGTTTTTTTCTTCTGTGCCTCATTGAAGAAAAGACACATCTTTATGTTAGAAAGTGGTTGGACACAGACGCGTAAATCCCACCCCTCCCCCGACACAAACACCCCGGATGATTGTGAGTAGTAAGAAATTTCAATTCTCTCCAGTGTTTTTCAACTAGGAAAAGTGGGAATTGGAATTTGGTTTACTAAGGACAGTGTAATATTAAGTGAGAACAGATGTCCTACCTCTGTCATGGCGTCATCGATCTGCTTCAGCTCCTCATAGTGGTCTCTAGAGTCTCTCAGAGGCTGCACCATGATCTCCTCAATCTGGGGGAAGAGCTGCAACACACACAGGGGAGGATTGTGGGTAGGTATTCAGGACAGTATGGAATTATCCACTGGCATTGTTTTCAAGAGGTCATGAAACACAAGAGACGTGTACAAACGGAAACACACGCTTGTGTGCACAAACACCAACACACACATACTTGCACACTATGTCAAGCTAATATTGGGGCGGCAATTTACAGTGGTTAGAGCGTTGGGCCAGTAACCGAAAGGTTGCTAGATTGAATCCCCAAGCTGACGAGGTAAACATCTGTCGTTCTGCTCCTGAACAAGTTAGTTAACACACTGTTCTTAGGCTGTCATTGTAAATAAGAATTTGTTCTTAACTGTCTTGCCTAGTTAAACATATATATATTTTAAATATGGTCACATTGCTTTGTAGCTCAAACATACATGCCTACCTTCATGACTGTCTCAAACATTGGGATGAGGACAAACTTGATGAATCCGATCTGGGCAGTGGGCTTGGTCACTTTGTCTCTGTCCATAAACGGAGCCACCGGCAGCCCTTCAGTCTTCTCCCTGTCACTCTGTCCATTCCGGAGACAGGAGGGTTTGCACATGTCACTCCGCTCTTTCATGACATCATTCTAATTAATAGACTCATCCCGATGAAGGCCAAGACGGCTCAAGGGACACTGATTTTTACCCTTCTAAAAAAAAGCATGCGCAACTTCAAGAGTGACAGCTGAGCCTGTTTTCACCCCATAGTTCCAATCAACACATTACTAGACTAATTTTTGTTTAGACTTTATTGTTAGACATGATTAGACTCGATCGAGGTCACCTGCATGAAGTACTCCTCCAGCAGACAGTCCACCCAGGGTTCGGCCACCTCGGTAGGCCGGACCTCGTTGGAGATGTCGCAGCATTTGATCAGAACCATCTTCAGCTGCACACATACGGACAAGGCACAAAGAGACCTTTTCACCATGCGTTATGTCAACACAAGCATCGTTTTTAGCATTGGCTAGCTAGTTTGACTTTTCAGGAAAGGTCCACTTGTGGTAAAAGGCTTCGGAGCGCTTAAGATCAACACAGGCACTTTGTCTTAGAACCCTCTGGCTTTATCCCATTGGATGGACAGGACTGACGTCATGAGACCGACGTCAGTGTGCTGCAAACAGTTTCACTTTCCCCGCTGTCCCTGTCCCCATATTGGGCTTGAACCAGCGATCCTCTGCTCGCAGACACACGTGAACGCCTGCCGTGACAACGTACCAACCGTTTGAGCTATCAAAAAATATCTAATTTGACAGCTCCGTCAGTGGCATTTCAAGATAGCGGTGGAGTGAGCTTACAGTCTTTGTTACTGAGCACCCCTCCTGCTTTCTGTTGTTTGCTGAAGTGCAGAGGCTATACCTGAACAAAGCTTTGCCTATTTGGCACCTCTTGAAATACAGTATACACAGACAGTTGATGCCATGTGATGTACGATACGTACGCATGTCACATGCTCCTCGTTGGTGAAGTCAAAGCTGTCCACTTTATGTTTGAAGGAGTCTAATATCTCTCCATGCCGGGCCATGTCTGTGGCCAAGATCAGGGTAATGATGGCCTGTAAAGGGAGATGGAATCATCACAAATGATGAAACCCCCCTCCTGCCTTAGGCCAACTCAAAACATCTCGTGGTTAGTTGGAGAGAAGGAAATGCAAAAAAAGACAAAGGGAGCAACCCAAATGGGACCCCATTCCCAATATAGTGCACTACCTCTGTCAATAGTGGAGCACATGCAGGTAATAGGGTGCAAATTGGGATGCAGGAAAATCACTGTGCATTAGCCTAGGACACCACCTACCTGTCTGATCTGCTTGTAGGCCTCCAATTCGACGTTGGCGAATATGTTGCACTCGGGCAGCGATAGGATCTGGAAGGCCACGGCGCAGTGATGGTTCTCCAGGGGAGATATATCGTTGTAACGCACGGCCAGCTCTGTGCGAGCGTTGATCTGGTACCTGACGAGCAAATTACACCTCTGTGACAGTTTGATTTATGCCTAAGACCAGGAGTGTTCCTTGACAACATGACCTGACCAGGGAAGCCTATAATCACTGGGCCCAGAGTTTTACCCTGGTCATGTCACATGGTTAGGAAGGAACATCTAAATTTACATCAAACCTGGAAGTATAGATTGGACCATTTCCACAATGTAATAACATCAATGAAGAAGTTCCAGAACATCTCTTTGTGAATGAAGACGTCAGTATTGTGTCTATCATCAACATCTATTCACAGATCTAGTGAAGGCTGTAGAGCAGGGGGAACTGAGGCGCAGAGTAGGAACCTTTGGGCACCTACGTGTTGTTGTAGCCGGGGTGGTCCAGGTCGTGGCACACTGCAGCTGTCATGAGAATGCCCATGTCCGTTAGAGTCATCTTCTCCTGAGGAACACACACATCACATGTTCGTCTCCTATAAATCTCTAGTACAAGGTGACAGGAGATTTTCCTGACATCCTGACCTGACCAGGAAAAAACTCTGGACCCTAGTTCTAGACCATGTGTGTCTGGTAAATGGCATGTATTATATTGTATTAGTACAGTTGTTTCTTACCGGCAGGTTACACAGGTTAATCATGCCATACATCATCTGACTGACACAGAAGCAGTGGCGGAAGTTGTGGAACGGGTTGCTGCGATAGTTCTCCTGAATGCCCAGCTGTGAGAAAGAAAGCTGTCAATCAAACTAGCCAAATAGTCATCAATACTCATTGGTCCTCTTCTTTGAAGTTGTTGTTCCATATCAGTTGCATATCCACTTGCACATTGAGGTAATTGCTTTTATACAGTTGTACTTTTACCAGCCAGCGTTTGAGAGTGATGGGGTTCATGTTGAATTCCTTCACCAGTCCCAGGTCATGGTACATGTACTCTAAGCAGCTCAGCATCTAAACCACCGACCAAAGACACGGTTAAAAGAATACTACACGCACCATCATAAGGCGCAACAACTGCTCTATCTTTAACTTGGTTGCGGACATGCAAAACATTTTTGGGATTGGACTAATTAACAAAATACCAAAAGATAGTTTTTGAGTGTGTGGTTATTCCTTTAAGTTCACAATTCGAGAAAATACTTCAAAATGTGATTATATATGCCTGGTAGGAAATATGATAGATATTAGACCTGAATCTCAAGAGAACTAACCTCATTGTGTTCCCAATGCCAGACATCGAATGTTGGCTTCTTCAGTGCTTCAATAGTCTCCTGGGATAAGGTGTACTGTAGAAATGAGTGAGAAGCCACAGTGTCAGTTCTAGGATTTAAGGATGTCAAAGTGATGAATATCTTTTGGATATGTTTAGCCTACTGTATATTACTAGAATCCCCTAATTCCGTACCTTTGGATAACTTGGGACGTCACGTCTGGGATTAAGCTTCTTCCCGTCGTCTGAGAAGTTGTACTTGCAGGGACAGTTCCCGACTCTGACGAGATGCGAGCAAATACATCATATTTGTGTCATCGATCTGCTGCTAGCTGTGTGATTTCTCGAAATCGCAACAACATTTTAAAACCATCATAAAAGTCTTACTATAGAATATCCTAAGAAATCTGGAGCATGGCTTGGTGAGTGTCATTGATGTCAAAGGTCACCGTACCTCCCTCCTCCTCTGGATGTCATCTCATCTCGTAGTTTCTTTAGGTCATTTTTGCACTTCTCAATCTCCACAACCTTCAGTCCCTCCACTGTAACGTTCAGTACGACTGTTAGTACATGAAACTGTGAATTCAGGGACAGTGAAACGACAACACACATGCACACAGAAACACACACACACACACAAAGAGAGAACACACACATATTGAAAGTTCAGTGAAAAAACCTTTGCACATACACTCCACTCTTTTCTCCAACATTGCCAGTCTGTTGGTCACCTCAGTTTTCAGCTCGTTGATTCTGAAAGCCCTGCAAAAAAAATACGTGAAAGGGGTTTGTTTGAAAAGCCTCTGGTGTCATGGAAGTATTTCTGCGGAAAGAGAAAAGACGAAAGCGGAGTGCTTCTGTCTGCAGTGGAACATAAACGCGCCAGTTACCTGCTGAACTGCTCCGCCACCTGAGATAACACGTTTTGAAACATGTCTTCTTTCTCTGTGGGCGCAAACAAACGAGAAACAAATCGCTCGAGTGATCAAAATGCTACCTGTGAAACATGAAGAAATGTTTAGTACCCAGATCTGTTTCATTGTTGTTTTTACATTGTTTTAACGTTTTTGCTGTGATCGCTTTATGTGCGCTACGTGAGTAAGATCAAATTATTAAGGACTAAAAGGTTAATGTTTAAAAAGTGTTTCTGAATTTGAAATATCGTGTTGGCACTTCACCTCCAAGCTGACCGGTGGACAAAGAAATGACTTTGTACAAGGAGCTGAAAAACATGTCAGTGACATTCCAACATCATTCACCAAGTCATTGTCTACATCACGTTTGAAAATCATTTTTTTACACATAGTACAAATGCTAGGCATTCTTTGGATGAACAACGGTCAGGAATTATTTTCTATGACCGAGATCTATAAAATATACTGTATCATTGAGATTTGGTGATTAGGGTAAAGGTGATGTTACTTGGGAGAGTTGGTAGGCATAGTAGGGTCTATGGACACCAGGGCCCCTTCAGGATCCACCATCATGATAGCAGTATTCCTATGGACGGGGAGCAACAAGAATAAATAAGAAGGGTGTGTTCCAAATAGCACCCTATTCACAAACTGCACTACTTTTGACCAGGGCACAAAAGTAGTGCACTCTATAGGGTTTC
The DNA here is from genome assembly GCF_036934945.1 of Oncorhynchus masou masou. Classification (NCBI taxonomy): domain Eukaryota; kingdom Metazoa; phylum Chordata; class Actinopteri; order Salmoniformes; family Salmonidae; genus Oncorhynchus; species Oncorhynchus masou. The sequence continues at coordinate 51,591,355 of NC_088224.1, read as the reverse complement.
AAACTACATTTCTTGTCAGCATTCTCTAAAACGCACGCTAATGAGCTTGTCGTTTGGTGTTTACTTGTAGTTGACTTATCATTCATAAAGCTCTGTCAGGGTAGTGAGTCGATACATTTGTAGTGAACTTGAAACAAAGGCGTTGTGTGTAATGCATACTTTAGACTGATGTGGGACTGTGAGGGAGTGGTGGGAGAGACGAGAGAAGGAGAAATGTCACTGACCTGGGGATGTTGGATGAGGTACAAAGTAGCTCCTTGATGTCACATGGGCTGCAGTGACGACTGAATGCCACCTGAAAAAAAAGGCAGACGCATGGAGAGAGTCGTTCGTGTCTCTCTACGCATCTCAAGCCACCTAAAACAGTCAGCTCTCTGTGAGACCGAAGTCTGTTATGTAAAACATTTTTTTTTAAGTCTGCAGTGTCCAAAGTGGAAAGAGTGGGGGAAGAAAACAATTGTATTTTTTTCAATGTTATTTATCCTTTATTTAAACAGGGAAGTCACACTAAGATATTACATCTCTTTTTCAATTGAGCCCTGTATGTTGAGAGTTAAGATGTTAAGGACTAAATCACAAAGGCATGCAGTTAAAGATGTGTGTGAACTAAACACAGTGGAGCCTACCCTTGTCAGGGACCAACCCAATCTCGTAGATAATACGACACTCTAACAGCATACTAGCAACATATCCTTGCGTCATCAACCCAGTGAGAGAGTTTGTATCGTTCTCTGTAAATCACAGCAATATACACAGAAATGCCAAAACAGATTATACATTTCATAAACAATGTCAGTTATGTAGTGGTATACTGACGGCACACATATTAGTTTTATATTGTGTCTGTCTGAAATGAATTGTCAAATAAAGTGTATCTAAGCTGGCGATGTTGGCTAGCCTCCAACAACTTGAAGACCTTTTGAACAAGCAGATGTAGTAGACAATCCCTCAAACTCTCGAGGCCTTGAATGGACATGTGTCACATTCAGGTTTCTACTTGAAAAACTATATGCCACCATAACAACAGGGGTTTGTGTAATCACAAGTATACTGGGTTTACTAAGCGCCTGGCTCTATGTATCCAAAATTCAAGCAGACTTGAAGAAATAGGCAAGTCAGTGTTCAAACGTAACAAAATCTGGTAGAGTCACTTGTGCTAAGTGGATAAAATATGAAGAGGGCATTGAACATTTTTATTCCTGAATGCATTCAAGGTTCAATGGGCCAAAGAAATTGGAGGACATATCCATTGGAGAAGCAGTTGCTGTTTGAAATGCTGCCAAATGCAACATTGTGATAGCACTGTTTGGTCATATGATCTGAAGTTTGGACACACCTACTCATTCAAGGGTTTTTCTTTATTTTTACTATTTTCTATATTGTAAAATAATACTGAAGACATCAAAACTATGAAATAACACATATGGAGTCATGTAGTAAATAAAAAAGTGTTAAACAAATCTAAATCTATTTTATATTTGAGATTCTTCAAAGTAGCCACCCTTTGCCTAGATGACAGTGTTGCACACTCTTGGAATTCTCTCAACCAGCTTCTTGGAATGCAATTCAATTAACAAGTGTGCCTTGTTAAAAGTTCATTTGTAGAATTTCTTTCCTTCTTAATGCGTTTGAGCCAATCAGTTGTGTTGTGACAAGGTAGGGGTGGTGTACAGAAGATATACCTATTTGGTAAAAGACAAAGTCCATATTATGGCAAGAACAGCTCAAATAAGCAAAGAGAAATGACAATCCATCATTACTTTAAGACATGAAGGTCAGTCAATACGGAACATTTCAATAACTTTGAAAGTTTCTTCAAGTGCACTGGCAAAAGCCATCAAGCGCTATGATGAAATTGGCTCTCATGAGGACCGCCACAGGAAAGGAAGACCCAGAGTTACCTCTGCTGCAAAGGATAAATTCATTAGACTTGCAGCCCAAATAAATGCTTCACAGAGTTCAGGTAACACATCTCAACATCAACTGTTCAGAGTTGACTGCGTGAATCAGGCTTTCATGGTTGAATTGCTGCAAAGAAACCAATAAGGACACCAATAAGAAGAGACTTGCTTGGGCCAAGAAACACGAGCAATGGACATCAGACCGGTGGAAATCTGTCCTTTGGTCTGATGAGTCCAAATTGGTTCCAACCGCCGTGTCTTTGTGAGACTCAGAATAGGTGAACAGATGATCTCCGCATGTGTGGTTCCCAAAGTGAAGCAGGTAGGAGGAGGTGTGATGCTGAGGGGGTGCTTTGCTGGTGACACTGTCTGTGATTTATTTAGAATTCAAGGCACACTTAACCAGCATGGCCACCACAGCATTCTGCAGCGATACGCCATCCCATCTAGTTTGTGTTTAGTGGGACTATCATTTGTTTTTCAACAGGACAATGACCCAACACACTTCCAGGCTGCGTAAGGGCTATGATGGAAGAAGGAGAGTGATGGAGTGCTGCATCAGATGACCTGGCCTCCACAATCACCCGACCTCAACCAAATTGAGTTGGTTTGGGATGAGTTGGACCGCAGAGTGAAGGAAAAGCAGCCAACAAGTGCTCAGCATTGCTGTCATCAAGGCAAAGTGTGGCTTTGAATATAGTTTGATTTAACACTTTTTGATTACTACATGATTCCATATGTGTTATTTCATAGTTTTGATGTCTACACTATTATTCTACAATGTAAAAAATAGTACAAATAAAGAAAAACCCTGAAATGAGAAGGTGTGTCCAAACTTTTGACTGGTATAGTATCTCTAGAGATACTTCAGCCCAATGTGCAATGTGAGCATCAAGCTCACCAAAAAAATGTTGAATGAAATGGAATTCAAATAATTTAACCGACATCGGTCAATTAGTTGTTTAAAAAAATGTGGTTGTAGTCTTTAACCATTTTCCGGGCCTTCCTTTCATTCCAGGTCCTGGATGGCAGGGAGCTCGCTCCCAATGATATACTGGGCTGTCCGCACCACCCTCTGTAGAGCCATGCGATCGAGGACAGTACATTTACCATACCAAACAGTGAAGCAACCAGTCAAGATGCTCTCAATACTACAGCCGTAGGACTTTTTAAGGATTTGAGGGCCCATACCATTTTAGATTCTTAGTGATTTGCACAGAGAGGAACTCTTGACCTGCTCCACTGCAGCCCCATTGATGTGGATGGTCCCCGTCCCCGTCCCCCCGTATCCTGTAGTCCACCATCAGCTCCTTGGCCTTACTGATGCGGAGGGAGTGATTGTTGTTCTGGCCCCACACTGCCAGGTCACAGCCCTACTTCTTTCTCTAGGCTGTCTCATTGTCACCGGTGATCAGGCCTACCACCGTCGCATCGTCAGCAAATTTGATGATGGTGTTGGAGTTGTGTGTGGCAATGCAGTTGTGGTTGAACAGGGAGTACAGGAGGGGACTAAGCACACACCCCTGTGGGGCCCTCGTGTTGAAGGTCAGCGTGGTGTAGGTGATGTTGTATAGCCTCACCACCTGGGGTTGGCCTGTCAGGAAGTCCAGGATTCAGTTGCAGAGGGAGGTGTGCACTCCCAGGGTCCTAAGCTTGGTGACGAGCTTGTAGGGGACAATGGTGTTGAACACTGAGCTGTAGTCAATTGTTACGGATACAAGTATCCTGTGTGTGTATTTGTTTTCTCTCCTTCGGCCCTAGTCACAGGTGTCACTAATCAGTCGCCAATCAGTTGCCACTGAAGACACACCTGCTTTCCCATGGTTTAATAACCCGGTTAACTCAGTTGTTTTCCCAAACTCTCTCTCTCTCTCTCTCTCCCTCCCTCTCTCTATGAATGGAGCTATCTTTCTTTTGTTTTGGTGCCTACATCTCACTTTGTCCGTTATCCTTAGCCAGCAGCATACTGCCTCATTCATCCCCCTCCTCTCCCCATTAACTATTCCCCAGGTCGTTGCTGCAAATGAGATTGTGTTCTCAGTCAACTTACCTGGTAAAATAACGGATGAATAAATAAAATCCTGTGAGTATGTATTGCTATGGTGTATGACTGTTTGTTTGTTGGTGGGAAAAGGGGGTACCAAGACAAGTTGCCCATGGGCATACACTACCCGTAGGAAAACCTTGTCTAAGAAACCTCGTTAGAACTGGGTGGACCACCCACTGTATTTTATTGGTTAGATAGCTAGCGGTTATTGAGGTAGGTTAGACTAGTTTAGGGTTTTTTGGATATTTATTATTTCTTTCGACCGGTCCAGCTCAGTCCCCCCCCCATTACCGTGTGTTTAAAATAAACCTTAAGTGTTTGACGGTAGGCTTAGGTTGTCTGTTGTTTTAGTTCTCACTGTTCCTTTTCACTATTATGATTATGTGAGGGCAGTGTGGAGTGCAATAGAGATTGTGTCGTCTATGATTCTGTTGGGGCGGTATGCAAATTGGAGTTGGTCGAGGGTGTCTGGGATGATGGAGTTGATGTGTGCCATAAGCAGCCTCTAAAAGCATTTCATGATTACAGACGTGAATGCTTACAGGGCGGTAGTCATTGTGGCAGGAATCCTTGGACTTCTTGGGAACAGGAATGATGGTGGTCAACAAGGAGAGGTTGAAAATTACAGTGAATATATCCATGCCAGCTGTTATGCGCATGCTCTGAGAACCTGCCCCGGAATAACATCGGCCCCACGGCCCTGCGTGTGTTGACCTGATTAAACCTTGCTCACAACGACCTCAGAGAGCGAGTTCGCTCAACCTTCTGAGTCGGTGGCGACCCTCACACCACGATGGTGTAGCTTATATGATGAGAGCAAATATGAGACACAGTAGCCTATATTGTCTTTCTGTATTACATGCTTACGGTGCAATGGCCTGGGAGCTGCGATAACAACAACATACTGGGTAGGCTGGGGATGTTTCTAGCCTCACAAGTATCACGTTCTGTTTCTTCCCCCTTTGATAATGAATTAGTCCACCGCACATTGGTTCTCCTTACAGTACAGTGAGTGCATACTTTTTCTGTATGTGATCCTTGCGGGAATTTAAACTACAACATTGGAAGCAACGCGCTTTCACCAGGCTACACTGGGGCGGCAGGGTAGCCTAGTGGTTAGCGTGTTGGACTAGGAACCGAAAGGTTTCAAGTTCAAATCTCTGAGCTGACAAGGTGCAAATCTGTCGTTCTGCCCCTGAACAGGCAGTTCACTGTTCCTCGGCCATCATTGAAAATAAGAATTTGTTCTTATTTGACTTGCCTAGTTAAATAAAGGTAAAATAAAATAAACTGAGCCACACAGGAACCGTCTCCTCAGACTCAGGGGGGAGTAGAAAACAATTGAGGCATAGAACATGCTTGCAACAGGTGGCACTGTCTGTGCTCGTTTAAAGTCCGCCACAAACACCTGTGAACCACACCGTCACACCACCTCTTGGTCTATTTTTACCACAACTTGAAAACACAGCTATTTCAGAGGCCTCTCGCATGACTGAGGAGTATTTACAACGTATTCACCACAAATATAGAAATAAAATAGAGCATATAGGCATCAAGGGGCACAGCATGACTGGTGCACGAGATTAGGTGTGTGGTAACCGACAAAAACCGTGGAGCCATAAGGAACCCACATTCTGTCAATTTCATTAGCCACCTGTAGAAATTATATGACTTTGGCGAGCTTTTGGTTTGGTGCCCTGATTCATACAGTAGTCAAATCATACTGTAGCCTACCATTACCAGAAACATGACATCATTTCACCATCTGTCTGTCTATTGGTTGACTCCCTCATTGCAGCCAGGGACTTCAATGATTGAAGAGATGTAATCAAACAAGATCATTTGGATGCTGTCTATGATAAGTGTCTAACTCTAATATGGGAGTCCCCACAGAGTGACCCCAGCTCTCCCACTGACTTAGCTCAGAGGACATCTCCTCTTACACGGAAGAGAAGAGCATGATTACTCTGTCTGTGGATCTAATTTTGGTCAACTAGGATATTTGCTAAAGAAAATGGATGGAACTCATGGATAGGTAATAAGAGGTGAATTCTTGGTGTTCCCTATTTCATTTCAAGTATGCTAACCAGCTACGGTAGAGAAAATAGCTGATGGCGCAATCTGTTAACTCAGCTGATGCGGATAATATCAGATATAATTCAATAATTAAAAAATACATAACAATTGGGGATAAAATATAAACCTCATAAAGAGGTGGGCCCACTTTATCCAGGGAGATTAGTATGGACAAAAAAACAATCAGAAAAGGGAATGGGGAAAAGAGAGACAATATAAATCTCATAGAGTAGGACCCACCTTCTGAACCTTACCATCCACGTCTAGATAGATGGTTTTTGGGGCATAGGAAGAGGAGCTGGAACCCATGCTGATTCCTCTATGTTTCTCTCTCGTTCTCCTTCTCTCTCTCTCTCTCTCTCTCTCTCTCTCTCTCTCACCAATCTAGCAGGAGGAAGGTTTGGAGCCCCCGTCCTCCTGCAGAGGAGCCTATATGGCCAGGGTCAGAGCCCTGGGAAACACATAGAGATGCTATGACTGCCACACGGGAGCCACTATTGAAATACTGCAATAAACAACTTCATTGGAACTGAGACTTGAAAATGATGAATCATTACATATGCTGATTTTACCATCTCAATTCATCTGTAATCCAGAAAACAATTAAAGCACCATTGACAGTTTTTCACTTATAAAGCAGCTTTGCATTATAATTTTCAACTGCACACTAAAATCACTGATCAAATATGACCAATCAATTGCTTTCATCTCATAATTTCCATCTACCTCCATCAACACATATGAAATTATTATCACTATTCTGACTATGATAACACAAATATGAAAAACAACATTGTAAGGACAATATACATACATAAAATTAAATCACAAATGTATTCTGAAGCTCTATCTCGGAATCGAATCTTTCATGGTAAAACACTAATTATCACAATGACTTACTGTGTCAGCGATAGCGTTTTCCCCTAACGCGAGAAGCTTCTAAACTTTCCCGGCGCTGCTGATGCTACTAATACACAGAGTGAGATGGGAGAACCTGGGGGTATTTTGCGATAGTTGGCACTCTGGTCCGTTGCCAGGGGACTGTTACTACGGTGATTAAAAAAAGAGGCTGCCCTCCTCCTATCTCCATAATGTCTTTAGTATAGAAGCTGTGAAAACTGCTGGTCACTACTACACACTCATTTCCATAGTCTTATCAATGAGATATAGGCATGTATGCACGTGATGATTCAAGTGTCTTTATTACTTCCTACGTTATTACTTGTGTGCTTTTGTCAGTAAGTTAATTGACTGGAGGTCAAAATACAATAGGAGGTGGTATGTCGGATTAGGGGATTAGTGGACATTAGTTAGGCAATTAATACTTGTCAGAACATGGATCAAGTGAGACTGCTGCTTTCTCTCACTATCGAGGGAGCAGAAGATATGGTATTTAACCATTCGGAAGTACACATAGAAATACGTTCAAGCTATTTGGGTAGCTCTGCTGTGTCGTAGCAACACAATCCACGTTCACAACTAAAGTTGTCTTTGTTTCATTTGCCGGCAGCATCCACTTCACGCTGATGGATTTTAGAACTAAAAGGTGGCTTTGAGGTCAAGTGGGACCTTATCGTCCCCCTTTGGGGTCATCCAACAGCTCCTCATACACACACGCACGCACACACACACGGGCGCGCACGTGAGCACACTCCCACACCTCTCTATCTCCTCAACCCCTCATTGAAAATCAGACAAGCAGATGGTTTAGTCAGACAAGTTCAGCAGCAGACAACTTGAGATCTAGAGATCACAAGGGATCTACCAGTCTTCACATATCCCTTTAACTCCTCTTTTCAACATCGTATTGACTGCTGTGAATCTATGTAGGCCTACAGTAAGTAGATATTGTGATAAAAGTCCATCAATATTCCCTCTGGATTAAGAAACACATGTATGTCTAAACCAATGGGCTATTCTACCATATCAAAATCAAATACACTTTGCGCTCAAGCCCTCTATTCTCATTCGGTATCAACAACCTTTGAAATTCAACAGAGCCAACTGAGTTCAATCAAGGTTAAGGCTAGCATTAGAACCAACGATCCACAACACAGACTCACAAAGATGTCTTTCATAAAACAATGTGGGCTACTATTTGGCAATGCTCATGCTGTCACTGTCAAACCTCCCTCTCTCACTATCTATCCCACAGTTTGAGAGGTGTGTGTGTGTGTGTGTGTGTGTGTGTGTGTGTGTGTGTGTGTGTGTGTGTGTGTGTGTGTGTGTGTGTGTGTGTGTGTGTGTGTGTGTGTGTGTGTGTGTGTGTGTGTGTGTGTGTGTGTGTGTGCATGCTTGACTTCCCGTGTGTGTGTGGCACGCTCACACTAGGCAAGATTATGCCTATTCCAACCATACAGGTCTGCTATAGTTAATTGCACTGGGGCAGGAATAACAGCTTCCTCTACCTTGATTCACAGGGACGGATATGCCACTGACTGACTGACTCCTCAACACGACACAAGCCAGATAGAGCCACACGAACATAGCTGGTGCGGCCAACCTGTCCCTGAGGTATAAGTACTGGCTTTGAGTACACATTACCTTAGTGGGAGAGACAGAGAGGCAGAAAAGCACATTGAGACCTCGGACTAATATGAGAGATGACTCCGTAGAGCAAAGATAATTTCCCCAAACATTAGACTCAGTCAAACAGACCAACTCTTCTCTTCTTTGTTTACAATATTAATTGGTGCGAGCCCAGCTCAGCCGCCTCAAGAAGGGTTGTGTTTAAATGATCTTTAAAAATGGAATAGGAACAGTGGGGCTGAGAACATCACATATTTTCAATGCTTATGTGAATTGAGAGTAAGGAGCATTTACACCTTTTTGGGTAATCGGGGAAGCAGAATCAACAGGACAAAGGCGACAATGTGAAATGTGCGGTCAGATTTTCATGATAAAAGATGTACAACCAACCAATCTCTCTCTCTCTGTTTCTCTCTAGCTCTCTCTCTCTCTTTCTCTCGCTCTCTCTTTCTCTCTCAATCTCTCTCCTACTCTCTAACACACCTATTGCTCTCTCTCCAGTTCTATCTCTCCCTCTATCTCCTTCCCCAATCCCTCTCTCTCTCTACCCCCCCCCCCTCTCTCTCTCTCTCTCTGTCTGTCACACCCTGATCTTGTTTACCTGTCCTTGTGATTGTCTCCACCCCCTCCAGGTGTCGCTTATTATCCCGCTGTACATATCCCTGTGTTTCCCGTCTCTCTGTGCCAGTTCGTCTTGTTTGCCAAGTCAACCAGCAGTTCTCCTTGCTCCTATTTTTCCCCGTTTCTGTTTGTTTCTAGAACCCCTGATTTCTACCCTTGCCTGTCCTTACTCCGTACCCCTGCCTGGCCTGACCACGAGACTGCCTATTGTCTGGTACTGTTTGGACTCTGACCTGGTTTATGAACTCTCGCCTGTCCCCGACCTGCCTTTGCCTACTCCCTTTGTTACAATCAATATCGTACCTCTACCATCTGCCTCCTGTGTCTGCATTCGGGTCTCGCCTTGTGCCCTTATACTCTCTCCTGCTCCCTCAGACCCCAACACAGCTCAGAACTGTTGAAGATTGTTCAGAAGCTCCTTTTATCCCCTTTCTCTATCCTTTCTCGAAATCCTTTATGTTTTGTGTCTGGAGGGTGAAAGACCCGTATTTACCTATTCTTCCTCTTTGTCCTCCTCTGTAGCTATCGGATACGTCAAGCACAGATACGGTCCTGTAGTTTTCTGCAGTTCTACACATTTTTACATGAGGTGGAGAGAAAATGTTAAAATACCTTTCATGCAATTCTACTTATTTTGCTATGGGGCAGAGAGACATCTCTGTCGCTTTTAAATCAAGTTTTCTGCAGTTCTACACATAAAGAACATTTACCCATTTTATAACAAATTTCATGCAATCCAACACATTTTGCAATGACATTTAGAGAGAATGTTACTATTTTAAAATACATTCCCATGCTTTTTATTTATCCATGGGGCAGAACAACATTTTAGCAGTTTTAAAGCTAATATTCTGCGATTCAACACATTTTGCCATGAGTTTTAGAGAAAATGTTGCAATGTTATAATACGTACTACATTTTGTGCAATTTTACATATTTTGCTATGGGGCAGAGAGACATCCTTGTTGTTTTAAATCACGGCAAAATGGACATGTACCAATTTTATAGCAAATTTTATGCAATTCTTTTTTTAAATTCAATGTGGCAGAGAGACATTTTTGCAGTTTTAAAGCTAATTTCCTGCAATCCAACACATTTGCCATGAGGTTTAGAGAAAAATGTGCTATTTTATAATACAGTTATAATACATGCAATTATATTTATTTTGCCATGTGGCAGAGAGATGTTTTAAAGCAAATTTCTACACATTTTGCAATGAGGCAGAGAGAACATTTTGTAATGTCATGCAATTCTTCAAAATGTTCCATGTGGTAGAGATACATTACTGCAGTTTTAAAGCAAATTGAACTGAAATTCTACCATTTTTTCCATTGGGCAGAGCTTTAATGTTTTAAACCTAATTTGATGCAATTATACACATTTTGCCATGGAGCTGAGAGAAAATGTTGCAATTTCATAGAATTTCATTTCATAGAATTTGACTTATTTTGCCATGGGGCAGGGATACATTTTTGTTGTTGTTTTAAAGCAAGTTATCTGCAGTTCTACACATTTTGCCATGGAGCAGAGAGAACATTTACCAATTTTAAAACACATTTCATGCAATTCTACTCATTTTGCCATTGGGAAGATGTTTTTACTTTGCAGTTTAAAGCAGGTTTTCAGCAGTTCTACACATGTTGCCATGGGGAAGAGGCTACTTTGCAGTTTCATGAGAAATTTCATACAAGTCCACTAATTTTGCCATATTTTTTACAGTTTTAAAGCTGATTTCCTGCAAATCTACACATTTTGCCATTATTCCAGATACAGTATCTGAGTGAGAGTGAATAACAAAATCAATGGGGGCCTCTGGAGGTCAGGGACACTGGGCACTTGCCATGTGTGCCCAGTCAGTATTTGGCCATTATTACAACAAGTTTAGATAACTGTCTAGACTAACTTACCAATTTAAAATGTGTTAGCTGACATGGCTAGTTGAGTGACTGACAAAATAAGAGATAAACTTCTGATGCACAAATTTCGAACTTACAACTGGTGTATTCTACTATTCTAACTCTCAACCATAGGTTGAGACTCAGACTGAGTTCCTAACAGAATAGCTTACGTCGCTTATGCCTAGAAGCCAGCACGGAGGTTAGTGTCCTCCACCTGTAGGTCTTCTCGCCTGGGGCCTCAGCCTTCATCTCAACCTCTGAAAGCACTTTAGACCACTATTCAAGCTCAATCTACCAGTTGGTATGCTGTAGCCCTTAGTGTTAGAGTGCAGGTCTCCATTTAAAACACAGTAATTGTCCCAGGGGTCTCATCAGTTTGATTAGAAGTATCCACCCCATAACATTAAAGAGAGCTCAGCTATGATTAGAGAGGTTTAGGGATTTGTATCTGTGTTTGTGTGTATTGTGTTTTTACTTAGGTTGTGTTGTTTTTTCACATTTTCTGCATATTTTTTTTTTTACATTTCTTAAGGTCTATTGAAACACTAGTCCTTTGAGAGCTGAAAGAGATCCTAATGAAATAAAAATCCATCAAACCTTCAGCTTTTGCTTGGGCCTCACCTACTGGACACACTACGGACTTGCAGTCTGGCATGCAGCTCATGGCCACACTGTATGCCATTGTCAGTCTGTGGGGTTGTAGGTCTGGCAGTGGGAGAAGCTGACACAATGTTCAATCATCTTTGCATTAGACTGTAAACTTCATGATGGGAGTCTTAGTGGGAACTTAATGTTGAGACTGCATAACTTATCAGGTGGAATAAAGAAATTAAAAGGGGAGAGGGGAATAGCAACAAGCCCACACACTATCATGGCAGCTCTGAATCTTCTACCCAGAAGCCCTTACAGGAGGAGCCCAATAGAATATAGGTATGACTGCATGTCAAAATAAAAGTCTTACATATTACATGCTTCACAGTATTGAATAGAACTGTTTTTATGCTGGTATACAGGTAAAAGTACAACTATTTTATGGTAGAGGCATTTTGCAACTTTGCATTTATTGTTACATTTATTAGGCTATAAATGTCATACTTCATTTTGAAACATGGAATAGAAACACGGTTTTAGGATGAAATGTTATTTGAAAAAAAAAATGTATTTTGAGGCAAAAGGTCCTAAAAACAATGCTAAGAACATCACATACACTATTGACATATGTACATAATGAGTCCAAGTCTTCAGATGGCAGTTTCTGTGAAACACCCCTCCCCATTACCTCTACTGGAAGTAGCAAATCAAAGGAATTAGACGCATTATCATTACCCCAATTTTCAAGTAATAACAGATCCAGATCCCAGTGTAAATTGACTGTGGCTACTTACACCCCCCCCCCCCCCCCCTTGCCCCTTACCATGTGGCAACTGCCATACATTGACTGCCCCAAAACATTATTGGTGGATACTGTCTGTTACATGAGTTCACCAGTATAGCCATGGGGGTTAGCCTGGTCCCAGATCTGTATGTGTTGCAGCTCACTCCTCTGACTACCATTGTCACCACAGCAGAGAGGAGTTGGCTAAAGCGCAAAGTGATCAAGAGTCAGGCTACATGGAGGCCATCACAAAGCAGTGTTGTGCAGTATGGATGATGCTTCATGTTTTTAAACCTTGGTGGGAAAAAGAACAACGTACCATTTTTCCAGGGGTATAGGGAAACCCCTGATCAGAGCAGTTGATCCTGGCGCAGCAAATATCTTTACACCAAAACCCAGCCAAACAGACAAGATAATCGACACATTTCCATGGTTAGATGTGGATGAATTCTACAGTAGTAGCAGTGATAGGTGAGTGAGGGTGGTCATTCAGACATTAATCCCGGTCGTCGGCCTCTGAGGTAGCCGGGGGCTCCTCTGTCTGTTGATTGGTGGGGATGCCCACAGGAGGGCGGAGTTTACTCCCTGAGCTCTGGACATGTGGAGGTGATCCAGGGGGTGGAGCTGAGGGCATGACAGGTGGCTGAGCAGAGGGCTTGAGTGGGGTGGCAGGGGGTGAGGGCACAGGGGTACGAGGGTATTTGCGAACGGGCCGGGTGGGTGCTTCGGGTGAGTGGGAGGATGGTGGGAGGGGGCTGGGGTAACCAGAAGGGGCGAGGTCTGAGGGGCTGATGGAGTTGGCTGAACAATCATCCTCACCTTCAAGACTCTCCTGGAATAACAACAATGAAGGAATAGAGTTAAGCAGATGAAAAATGAAGGGAAAACTTGCAACATTCTTGAAAATAAACTAGTCTTCGGTAATTGAAAAATCTGTAACTTACATCTTCATTGACAACATAAAGAGCCATAGGGCTCCTACGGCCATGGGTTCCATGGGCTATTGTTTTTGGCACCACATCAACTGCAAATTAAAGAATGTGTGAACAACTGCACAAACTGAGAAATGTGTGTAGGCCACAGGTGGCCGGTGGCACTTTAATTGGGGAGGACCGGCTCATAGTAATGGCTGGAACGGAATACATGGAATGGTATCGGACACATCAAACACACGGTTACCATGTGTTTGAGACCATTCCATTTACTCCATTCCAGCCATTATTATGAGCCGTCCTCCCCTCAGCAGCCTACTCTAGTGTTGGCCTACTCTGCAAAAACAAATGTGTATTGACTATAACTTTGCTATGAAATCCATCCATCTAAAAAGCTTTGCATTCAAATATCTGTAATAGGAAGAGTAAATAAACTACAAAATTAGCGTGGGGAACAAAGAACATCACACATTCAAAAAGCACTGTCAAAAGCTCACATCCCTCTCTCCCCTTACCCCCGTGACTGATGTCACTCCTCTCTACATATACCGGAGATCTCTGCAACATGGCTGCCATGGCAGCCCGCCGCTTCTTCCTTAACCCCAATGAGAGACAAATGGTAGATTAGCGTTTCATATGTGCACTCGCGTAGTGTTTACATTCTGTCTCCTCGAGAACATGTCAACCACAATTGTTTTTAAAATACGGCACACAGTGTAATTCTAGCCTGGTCCCGGATCTGTTTGTGCTGTATAGCCACAACATTGACAACAACCATCGGAGTAGGCTATACAGCACAAATAGTTCTGGCACCAGCCTAGTGGGATACCATTATCACTGCATTGTAAACAACAGAGATATAATCCCTCCTACACGATGCTATCAGTGTCAGAACATTGGACATGCGCCTGCAGGACTGCAGAGTAGCCGAGAGCTAGGCCTGGGGATTACGGTTCTAGCCGCCTGCTCCCTGCCTAGTGCCTAACTCTGGTCCTCGAAAACATATCAAAGCGAATAGGGAGATGGAGGCACAATGTAGAACTCGTACTTTTTAGAGGGCTTCCAGCAGGCGCACACTGTCACCAGGGTGATGAGGAGGAAAATGCCCCCGGTGGTAAGAATGATATACAGGGAACTCCGTCCTAGCAAAGGAATGAAGGCTATGATTAACAGAGTAGTCCTTTCTCAAACACCACAAACACTTGACCACTGTACAAGCAAAGAGTCCACTCGGACTAGACAAAGATATCACCTCTCGGGCTCTGGAAATTAGCTACACTCTCCTCTTTCTCTACTATGGGCTTGTCTGAACACACTCCACTTTAGAACCTTTAGTGGAGGCCACAATAACATCTAATAAAAAGGAACCGTTTCAGAATGATTAAAAATGCTAGGTTCTCCTAGTGTGGAACTGGATCTGTTTGTGCTGTCTGGCCAACGTTTGGCGCAACAATGACCATAAGAGTTGTCAAGACAGCAAAGACATACCTGGAACCAGACTAAGGTTTTCCATCACTAGCTGTGCCAGCCAAGTCTGTGTGTGAAAGCTAGGACAGAAAGGTGCAGCTTTGAGGCTTTGTACGGGGCTGTATGTAAGGAGAGAATGCAGGGCCCTTACGGGGCTAGCTGATCTCTCAATGCACTGTTGTAGCATCCCAAATGGCAACCTATTTCCTGTATCGTGCACTACTTTTGACCAGAGCCCTATGGATCGTGGTCAAAAGTAGTGCACGATAAAGGGAATAGAATGTCATTTGTTACACAGCCCTTGTCTCAGTTGGGGGAAAATGAAGGAAGGATTAGTATGCTCCACTGGGGCAAGACCTTAACTCCACCGGCTTCCTTTATCTGCTGGCCCTCATAAGTAACTCAAGCTTTTCACTGGATTACTCTCTCTCTCTCTCTCTCTCTCTCTCTCTCTCTCTCTCTCTCTCTCTCTCTCTCGCTCTCTCTCCCACTGCTCTGCTTGTCTCTGTCTGTCTCTCTCTCCCTCTAACCTCTTCATAATGAACTTGCATCTCAGCCTTTCCCTGACAGGTACAGTACCAGTCAAATGTTTTCACACCTAGTCTTTCAACGGTTTTTCTTTATTTTTACCATTTTCTGCATTTTATAATTAAAGTGAAAACATCAAAACTATGAAATAACACTTATAGTGTCATGCAGTAACCAATAAAAAAGAGATTAAACAAATCAAAACATATTTCAGATTCTTCAAAGTAGCCACCCTTTGCCTTGATGACAGCTTTGCACACCATTGGCATTCTCTCAACCAGCTTCATGAGGTAGTCACCTGGAATGCATTTCAATTAACAGGTGTGCCTTGTCACAAATTAATTTGTCGAATTTCTTTCCTTCTTAATGCGTTTGAGCCAATCAGTTGTGTTGTCACAAGGTAGGGTTGGTATATAGAAGACAGCCCTATTTTGTAGAAGACCAAGTCCATATCATGGCAAGAACAGCTCAAATAAGCAAAGCGAAACAACAGTCTATTATTACTTTAAGACATGAAGGGCAGTCAATATGGAACATTTCAATAATTTTGAAAGTTTCTTCAAGCGCAGTCGCAATAGAGTTACCTCTGGTGCAGAGGATAAGGTCATTAGAGCCTCAGAAACCGGCAATTAACTGCACCTCAGATTGTAGCCCAAATACATGCTTCACAGAGTTCAAGTAGCAGTCACATCACAACATCAACTGTTCAGAGGAGACTGCGTGAATCAGGCCTTCATGATCAAATTGCTCTAAAGAAACCACTACTAAAGGACACCAATAAGAAGGAAAGACTTGCTTGGGCAAAGAAACACGAGCAATGGACATTAGACCGGTGGAAATCTGTCCTTTGGTCTGATGAGTCCAGATTTGAGATTTATGGTTCCAACCGCCGTGTCTTTGTGAGACGCAGAGTTGGTGAACGGATGATCTCCGCATGTGTGGTTCCCACCGTAAAGCATGGAGGAGGAGGAGGTGTTATGGTGCTTTGCTGGTGACATTGTGATTTATTTAGAATTCAAGGCACACTTAACCAGCATGGCCACCACAGCCTTCTGCAGCGATACGCCATCCCATCTGGTTTGGGCTTAGTGGGACTAACATTTGTTTTCAACATGACAATGACCCAATACACCTCTTTGACCAAGTAAGAGAGTGAGATGGAGTGCTGCATCAGATGACCTGGCCTCCACAATCACCTGACCTCAACCAAATTGAGATGTTTGGGACGAGTTGGACCACAGAGTGAAGGAAAAGCAGCCAACAAGTGCTTAGCATATGTGGGAACTCCTTCAAGACTGTTGGAAACGCATTCCAGGTGACTACCTCATAAAGCTGGTTGAGAGAATGCCAAGAGTGTGCAAAGCTGTCATCAATGCAAAGGGCGGCTACTTTGAAGAATCTAAAGTATAACACATATTTTGATTTTTTTTTACTTTTTTTGATGATTCCATATGTGTTATTTCATAGTGTTGATCTCTTCACTATTATTCTACAATGTAAAAAATAGTAAAAATAAAGAAAAACCCTTGAATGAGTAGGTGTGTCCAAACTTTTGACTGGTACTGTACATGTTGAAGCAATCAAGATAAATTTCCTTACTAGGGAGAAAGTACTACCACTGTAGTTCTACTTACTGTAGACGGTGAGTTTGACAGACACACTCCTCATGCTACTGATTGGGTTATCCACCGTACAGCTGTAGATGTCATCGTCTGACATCAGCACCCGGGAGATGGTCAGATACTTCTGGTCATGTGACAGGAGCAGGCGCGAGTCGTTGGTCAGCACCTTTCCCCCTTTCAGCCAGCCATAGGTGGGCTTGGTGCCATCGCCGTGGGAACAGTGTAAGGTGAAGAGTTCACTCAACTCCAGCACCGAGGAGGCTATCATTTGGACATAGGGTCTGGACACAGGTACTGTGGGGACAATACACAACATGTCAAATAGATTCACTACATGTGACATAAAGCATATTCCACTGTTTAGATAGCATGCTTATCCCAGTCAAGGATTTGTGAAGAAATAACAAGCTATCTACTCTTTAAAGTAGGCCTTAGAAAGAACTTATAAAGGCTACCATAAGATGTACTTTGTTTAATGTGTGACCTCACTTTTTTAGCCTCAGTCTGCAATAGCATCATGTGATGTAAATTCACTAAGGTGAATAGTTGGTCAGTTGTTGGACTGTTCATTTTAATACGGTAGCCTGAGCCGTATTGTAAATACAATCTCAAATACAATGCCATTTAGCAGACGCTTTTATCCAATCCGACTAACAGTAATGCTTGCCTAAATCTTTCACAGACATTGTATGTATGGCTGGTCCTGGGAATCGAAACCCACTATCCGGGCGCTGCAAGCACCGTGCTTTACCAAATGAGCTGCAGAGGAAACTCTCCTACCATCTACGGTGAGGTTGATGTTGCGCTCCGCAGTGAAGGCATCGTCAGTTATGGAGATCTCCACTTCATAGGCCCCCTCGTCAGACAGCTGCAGGTTGTGGAGGCGCAAGGTGCCGTTCTCAAACACCATGATGCGGTCCCTGTACTCGGGCCGCAGGTTCCCAATGATGCTGGTGCCTATTGACTGGACTATGGTGATGGGCTGCTGCTTGTCCCTCTTCAGCTGCCACTTGATGACTGGTTGGTCGGAGCTGGTGCTGGTGTAGCTGACGGAGAGGAAGGCCTCTCCACCCAACGTGCCTCGGACCAGATGAGCCTGACTGGTGATGTTGACACCGGCCACTCTGACTGCATGGACACAGCCCAAAACACAATGTTCATTGAACACTGTGGCAGACTATACAGTGCAGGGTAAAGTGATTGCATGCATGCATGCGATTTGATGGCTGTAAGTGGTTGATTACTGTCACCACATTCACGACAAGCAGAGTGATCTGGTCTAGTATAAGGTCCTAATAACGAGTATGGAACTTTCTGATGTTTTGGCTTTTGTATTTATATGCCTCTCACAGATATACAGTATAAAATAAAGTCAGATATGGGCCTATATTTTCCACCATTCCTTAAAGTAGTCCAGGAGTAGATCTAACTTTTTTTCTTGAAAGCGGACTTTCGAAATCAAGACTCAAAATCCAATTAAATCTACAAGTGAAAACAACGTCCTCAAACCTCCTCATTATTACCGCAATCAATTATTCTGTGAAAGTTCAATAACAGGACAGACCCTCTCCAAACAAGCCCAACATATTACATCTGTTTAGATTTGTGTACCATTAATGGATCCCCCTTGAGCATACAGGAGGATGGCTTACAACATAACCCGCATATCATCCTTTCGCCTCGTTCTGCCCTGGAAACCACACACAGTAACGCCATTATGCTCACAGTGGAGCTTCCTATAAGTCACCACATCCTCGACCACATGTAGCCATAGGCTAAAGCCACTTACGGGCGCTGTACTTAACGGACGGGCTGTTGCATGTTATGTTGGGGCAATAGAGAGAGAGAGAGAGCATCTGGCACCGACCTTCCTCGGCCACAGCTCTGCTCCCTGTAGCGTGTCTGCATGGCATCGCTCGATCGCTGTGGTAACAATTTTCAGCCTGAAGGGGGTTGCCAGGGAGAGGCAGACAAAGGCCAGGATTGTTGGACTGATTTCCTCCCTCCAGTGATATAAAAAACACTGGGAGAGACATGCTCTTTGTGATTGTAGAAGCAGGAGACACAAGGGTTCAGTGATTCTGCTAATAGTGGATGGCCACAATGACACAACACACAGCTACACAGCAGAAGCAGGCTGAGACAGGCTCCTAATGCAGAGAAACCACCACTGCCTCGCCTGGGCTCCAACTCCAAGTCCCCCAAAGCCTCTTCTCGCAATATCATAACTCTTAACCTATGCTTCACCCACTTACATCCTAACAACAGCTCAGCTCACCCAGGCTCTTTTCACTACAGCTGTATGGCTGAATAGACCTGTGCCTTCGAGCTAACAAGAGGGTACATCAGGACAAAACAACTCTCACTGCCTGGGCCAATTAAATATGTTGTACAGCACTTAGCCTACTTTAACATAATATGTAATGAATTGATCAAGCACATAAAGGAACAATTGGTTACCACCAAATCATGCATGATCAGAAGAAAATCTATTTTCAAATGAATTTGCTAACGACACAATGTAAAAAATAATTTGTGAATTTAAATAGGACAGCTGTGTAAATCTCAAATATCTACTCGATCGCCTTATCACACATTACTTGACTACCATGTGATGAACATACTTGCCAATATAGTCACATATATATATATTCATTCAAACGATCTATTCATTCCTGATTCCGCCACTAGTTCTTCACCACATTGTGTTTCCCAAAAAAGTAAATCATGAAGTTTGAAAGTGTTCACTTACCTGCCTGGAAAAGTAGGAGGAGGCCGAAGAGTGAAAAGTGCGAAGGAATGGCTGTGTCTTCTTTCGAGGAAGTCGTCCTCCTCTCCTCCTTCATCTTGGGTACAGCGCTGAGTCCCTCTCCCACCCAACGAGCATGATTTGTCCACTCCGGGCACGTCCCTGAGAATGCACAAGACTGCAAGACTGGGCTCAGCTGCCTGCATACTCTGAACCCCAGCACTCAGGACCCCAGCATGAACAAAAGCACTGTGTGTGTGTCCTCAGCTTTGTTAGACAGAGACATAGACAGATAAGCACAATTTTATTATTATGGTGGGAGGCTTAAGAAGACAGCTACATTTAAATGGTGTTATTTTCTGTACTGCATTTGTATGGCTGTAAAAATGTGCTTATTACCAACGATGAGATCATATCTTTCAAGCACATGCATATGGTTTCAATACATTTCAAAATATTGTGTGATTGAAAACAAGTGTATTCAGTAACAGTACCTTAATTGTCATTCCTACAGTGCTGCTCGGAATTACTTAATAAACCAAAGGCTTTATAAAAGGACCCCACTCGGAGAAGCAGAATAACGGCTCTTGAAAAACAACTAACTACTATCCTCAACTACTGCTCCACCCCCTCCAGACTCTAAATAAGAGAGAAACAGTGACGATGTCTTAGTCCACACCTTAAAAAACGAACTAAACTAATTATTTGTGGACAAATTCAGGTTAGTCCCTCCCTGTCACGGCTCGTTTGCTTCCGTTTGGTTATTAGTGCATACACGCCAGATGTAAGATGATGGGAAGAGAAGTGTGGGAAGTACTCAGAAAAACATTCCATGTGTTCCCAATGTGGCCACTAGGTGGTGCATTAAAATCTGGAAATCAATGAGCACAGAAATAATACACTGGAGACATGAACAGTATGACACCGTGATTGATGTTGTTATAACATGTTTTGATATCTCTGATATTCTTATCATTGTAACAATTCAGCTTCTTGTTGCAGCATGTACACTGCAGTTCAGACAAGTGAAAAGTACATCCTCTCTGACACTGTACACTGCCTTCAGAAAGTATTCACAAGTCAAGTATCCCCTTGAATTTTTCCACATTTTGTTGCGTTCCAGCCTGAATTTAAATGTATTCAATTGAGATGTTTTGTCACTGGCCTACACACAAAACCCCATAATGTCAAAGTGGATTTATTTTTTGTATTTTTTTTGACACCCCAATTTCGTAGTATCCAATTGTTAGTAGTTACTATCTTGTCTCATCGCTACAACTCCTGTACGGGCTCGGGAGAGACGAAGGTCGAGAGTCAGGCGTCCTATGAAACACAACCCAACCAAACCGCACTGCTTCTTAACACAGCGGGCATACAACCCGGAAGCCAGCCGCACCAATGTGTCGGAGGAAACACCGTACACCTAGCGACCTGACCAGCGTGCACTGCACCCGGCCCACCACAGGAGTCGCTAGTGCGCGATGAGACCAGCATATCCCTACCGGCCAAACCCTCCCTAACCTGGACGAAGCTAGGCCAATTGTGCGTCGCCCCATGGACCTCCCGGTTGCGGCCGGCTGCGTCAGAGCCTGGGCTCAAACCCAGAGTCTCTGGTGTCACAGCTAGCCTTAGACCACTGCGCCACCCGGGATGCCGGAATTTTGTTTTTTGAAATAGTAAAACGAAAATAATAATGAAAATCTGGAATGTCTTGAGTATTCAACCACTTCATAATGACATGCTTAAATAAGTTCCGGAGCAAAAGTTTTATTAATAAGTCACATAATAAGTTGCATGGACTCACTCTGTGCACAATGTTTAACATCACTTTGAATGACTACCTCATCTCTGTACCCCAGGCATACAATTATCTGTAAGGTCCCTCAGTCGAGCAGTGAATTTCAAACACAGATTGAACCACAAAGACCAGGATGTTTTCCAATGCCTCGCTGAGAAGGGCACCTATTGGTAGATGGGTAAAACACAAAAGCAGACATGGAATATCCATTGGGACGGCAGGTAGCCTAGTGGTTAGAGTGTAGGGACAGCAGGTAGCCTAGTGGTTAGAGCTGTGGGCTAGTAACCAAAAGGTTGCTAGATTGAATCCCTGAGCTGACAAGGTATAAATCTGTTGTTCTGTCCCTGAACAAAGCCGTCATTGTAAATAACAATTTTTTCTTAACTGATTTGCCAAGTTAAATAAAAAAAATCTTTAAATATCTCTTTGAGCATGGTGAAGTTATTCATTACACTTTGGATGATGAATCAATACATCCAGTCATTACAAAGATACAGGTGTCCTTCGTAACTCAGTTGCTGGAAAGGAAGGAACATGCTCAGGGATTTTGCCAATGGTGACATTAAAACAGTTACAGAGTTTAATGGCTGTGATAGGAGAAAACTGTTGGATCAACAACATTGTAGTCACTCCACTATACTAACCTAATTGACAGAGTGAAAAGAAGGAAGCATGTACAGAATTAAAATATTCCAAAACATGCATCCTGTTTGCAACAAGGCACTAAAGTAATACTGCAAAAAAATGTGGCAAAGCAAATAAGTTTTTTATCCTGAATACAAAGTGTTATGTTGGGGCAAATGCAATACAACACATTACTGAGTACCACTCTCCGTATTTTTAAAGCATGGTGGTGGCTGCATCATGTTATGGGTATGCTTGTAATCATTAAGGACTGGGGAGTTTTTCAGGATAAAAAAGAAACCTAGAGGAAAACCTGGCTCCGTTAGGTTTCCACCAGAAACTGGGAGATTCATTCACCTTTCAGCAGGACAATAACTTAAAACACAAGGCCAAATCTACACAGCAGTTGCTTACCAAGAAAACAGTGAATGTTCCTGAGTGGCCGAGTTACAGTTTTGACTTAAATATGCATGAAAATCAATGGCAAGACCTGAAAGTGGTTGTATCAACAACCAATTTGACAGAGCTTGAAGGGTGTTTGAAAAGAATAAGGGGCAAAGTTGCACATCCAAGGTGTGGAAAGCTCTTAAGAGACTTACCCAGAAAGACTCACCGCTGTAATCGCTAGCATAGGTGATTCTAACATGTATTGACTCAGGGGCTGAATACATATCGAAACATATATTAGTGTTTATTTCTCATTCATACTTTTGAAATGTTCAAATTTTTCTTCCACAGTATTTTGTGTAGATCGTTGACACAAAAAAAGACAACTACATCTATTTGAATCACATTTTGTAACACAACAAAATGTGGGATAAATCAAGGGGTGTACTTTCTGAAGGCACTGTACATGCAAAGCAACATATATCAATATCACTGATAAGCAAAACAGTCTAAGGCTAAACACCTTACCATAAAGGCTGTCACCATCATCACAACTGTATTCCTCCTGCCACTCAATGTCCAGTCTCACAATTTATACACCTGCAATAAGCACATGTGACGGTGGATTGTCTGATTCCAAACTTACACTTACACTAAATCGATTCATGTTTAGATTGAGTATTTGGTCGTTTTGACCTCAATAGCAAATTCACCTTTAAAAAGAGCATGTTAGACTACAAGGAGCAACGTTAACGTGTGCTAGTTAAACATGGTATAACCTCTCAGCCTTTTACTTGTCTATCAAACAATATTGACAAAACTTCAATATCAGTTTGGATTGGAGTTTGGAGACCATCAGTGATGTACTGTACATTGCACCATAAGTCATGTCCATAGGGGAAATCCCTACGGTTACATTCTGTCTTACTGTTTATTCAACAAAGGCAGTGTAATAAACCTAGAATTGGAATGTCAGAGCTAGCCAACCAAGCAACTGTTGCCATCTTTCACCCATAGTAGAACCAGGGCCGGCTCCAGGCATAAGTAATATAAGCGGTCACTTAGGGCCCCCGGCCGTTTATTTTATAATATTTTTTTTAGATACTCAGTCGGGGTCTCAACTTACTGTTGAGGGTAAAAATAGTAGAATTCACAAAGGGTAAGTTTGAAATTTAGTTTTGCATTAGCAGGAAATTTGCTTTAAAACTGATCAAATGTCTCTCTGCCCCACAGCAAAATGAGTAGAATTGCAGGAAATTTGTTTTAAAAAATTGCAACATTTTCTCTCGGCCCCATGGCCAAACGTGTAGAATTACAGGAAATGAACTTTAAAACCTATATATTTCTCTCCACCATCAAAAGAGAGGTGGGGGGGGGCAGCCCTGAGTAGAACTCTCACAGGGTCCCTGTATTCAAACTCCTCTGTAGTAAGCCATCAAAGCCTGGAGGGCTGAGACACACAATCAGACTCTATCTGACTGACTCTGTCCTCTGAGCCCTGGATAAAAGCACCCCTCTCTCTCCCTCTCATCTTCTAACGGTTCCTAAATCAAGGGAATCACTTGCTGTCAGTATAAAACAGAGAGTATGAGGGGCCCTCTTCTGCTCATGTATGAGACACACTGTCACGTTATCAGAGAGAAGACACACAGCAGGTCTCTGTCGACCAGACTATAGACCAGACTATAATTAAGTCAGAGAGACTGGAAGTGGACATGGAATCCTTTTCAAAGGCTGATACTTTGTCCAATTCTGCCAAACGAGCTGATCTGTTTGGGCCAAAGACCGATTAGTGGAAAAAGATCAGAAATAGGCTGCCTGTGTACACGCAGCTTCATACATGCAGTGTGTATAACTCTTGTGATGACCGCAAGGAAGAACTTTAGCCCAATGGTACATGGTAGAGCGAGTGTGCATCATGCAGTATTGCCCCTTTTCAGTATGGGCTGAGCGATCCAGTAATCAGTGAAATTCATATTGTGTTCAATTGCACCCCCAATGACCCACAATTTGGATAACCTAGAAATCTAGAGCCATATGCACCAAGCATCTCAGAGTAGGAATACTGATCTAGGATCAGCTTAGCCTTTTAGATCATAATGAATATGATTACTATGGCAGGAGGGACCTGATCCTAGTTCAGCACTCTTACTCTGAGACGCTTTATAAATATGACCCCGTCCTTAAAGAGTGAGGTCGTAGACATGACGATGATGATGACTGTGATGACCAATAGTGCCCTCTGCTGTTGAGTTTGACTTACTTCCACCACTAATTGCTGCCCAGGAGAACACAGTGATGGCGCTGACAATCTGTGAGGGAACCAAGAGAGCGAGTCAATCCAGATTAACATTTTAAAAATAGACTATCAGACTTTAATTTGATGCGAGTTTCAAACACACAGACTGTTTAGTCCTTTTAAGGGCTGGTGAATGTTGTGGGGGGAAAAACAAACACAACCACATATGTTAAGAAATATATATTTTACATTCAAAATGAGATCAAAATAGATGCCAAATTTCAGATATTGCATTCTGTCTCAGCTGAAGTGTTTTATTTCTGGAACAGTTCTCTTCTCTGCATTGAAAAACATTGATTAACAAATTGTTGTATTTGGATGCTGTTAATCTTTCCACGGTGAAATACACAACATAACTAAGAGATGTTGAACTCTTTTGGACAAAGCTGTCCATCAAACTCTTTTTAGAAATTAATTTACAGTTCCCTGCTGCCGAAGTGCTCTTTGGCGGTGTCTGTCTGGCATATTGATTCTACAGTCAGTGTCATTAAACAGTTGTGTCTGGATACCTGTGGGAACACTGGGAGAAGTGGTGTGGCGCTGTGTCAAGCTGAGAAACTAGTGCTGTCTTCTGTGGCTTGTGTTGCCATGGAAAACCAGCAGAATGTCTCTTTAATGCCTTATCATTCAGCAGCTGGTGACAGAACCCATTCGGAGGGGGAGAGAGATTCCTTCAGTGCCTCTGTGTGGCTGCGCTGAGCTAAGATGTGTGTGGGAGTGAGCGTGGGTGAGCTGTGAGTGAGTCTTGTGCTTCCTCCTTCCATATCACAACCCTGCTCTTTTCTCATATGGAGAGAAAAGGCAACAGAAAGAGCACCTCAGCCAATGAAACAACACTGACTATGAATGTAACTTTTTTTTTCTTCGAATAAGGGAATATCCAGATTCACTTTAAAGAACATCGCTGACACAACCTGTCATTTGTTGCTTTGAGATTGTTATGAAAAGCGCTATTATTAATTATTACTATTATTTGTAAGATGATAAGATATTTGACAGCAGTCTAACAGGTGATGCACCTGTTGAAATGTGAGACACAATGAGAATGTTTTTCCGAGGGAAAATCATTATATGTATTATATTCAAAGCTGCAACATGAATAGAAACTGGGGAAAGATGAGATTCTGTTCCACCAACCAAACAATCAAGCAAGTCTCCTACTTGTCATGTGATGTGAGGTATTCCTGGCGTTCCCCTACAGAGAAAGCTTTTCACGGAAGACCAGTTACCATTTGTTTCAGTTTAGTGGTGGGAAGACTTTCCAATTAACAGCTATGCTTGTGCTGCATTACAGTTCAGTGAAAAAATAACAGGTTGAGTGAAAAAACAACTGTTCTGTCATGTCTTGTTATGTCTGTTCCTGTCCTTTCTCTTCATTCTCTCTCTCTGCTGGTCTTTTTAGGTTACCTTCTCTGTCTCTCATCCCTCAGCTGTTCTCTAGCTCATTCTCTCTTTCCCCACCTGTTCTCTCTTCCCCCTCTGATTAGGTCTCTATTTCTTTCTCTGTTCCTGCTACTTTCAGTGTCTGATTCTTGTTTGTGTTTTTTGATGCCAGAAGCAAGCTGTCGTCTCGTTTGCTTCCACCTTGTCCTGTCCTGTCGGAGTCTGCATGGCAGGTGCAACCTGCATTATACTACGTTCTTTTGTTCCATTGACTACGTTGGAAGAGGATTTATGCCATTCCTGTTTTTTATTAAAGAACTCTGTTTTCTGTTAAAACCGCGTTTGGGTCTTCACTCAAGTTCATAACAGAAGAATCAGACCAAGAATGGACCCAGCGGCTCCGGACCCTTTTCACTCCGCCGTCGAGATCCAGGGAGCGATGCTAGGCAGACACGAGGAGGAATTGTCTGCTGCTCAACATGCCGTTGAGACCCTGGCCGTCCAAGTCTCCGACCTCACAAGACGGGTTCACCAACTCCACCTCGATCCACCGCCCACTTCCAGGGTTTCCGAGTCTCCGGAGCCCAGGATCAACAACACGCCGTGTTACTCTGGGGAGCCCACTGAGTGCCGCTCATTCCTCACTCAGTGTGATGTGGTGTTCTCTCTCCAGCCCAACACTTACTCCAGGAGCGCAGCCCGCATCGCCTACGTCATTTCTCTCCTTACCGGACGGGCGCGTGAGTGGGGCACGGCAGTCTGGGAGGCGAGGGCTGAGTGTATTAACCAGTATCAGGACTTTAAGGAGGAGATGATACGGGTTTTTGACCGTTCTGTTTTTGGCGAGGAGGCTTCCAGGGCCCTGTCTTCCCTATGTCAGGGGAATAGATCCATAACGGATTATTCTATTGAGTTTCGCACTCTCGCTGCCTCTAGTGACTGGAACGAGCCGGCTTTGCTCGCTCGTTTTCTGGAGGGTCTCCACGTCGAGGTTAAGGATGAGATCCTCTCCCGGGAGGTTCCTTCCAGTCTGGACTCCTTAATAGCTCTCGCTATTCGCATAGAGCGACGGTTTGATCTTCGTCGCCGAGCTCGTGGAAAGGAGCTCACGTTCTCCGTTGCTCCCCTCTCCACATCACTGCCA